>NC_140592.1:1207202157-1207426004 GCF_964204655.1 Triturus cristatus | reverse complement strand
ATAAATCGCTACATGCACAACTTATTTCACAGGATACGGACGACAAAGGTAGATGGTTATTTACTAATTTGTTGATTGGAGATGTCCCAATCTCCTTATTTAATGTGTATGCCCCCACCCAAGCAGATGCCTCCTTTTGGACCCAAATCTATCGTTTAATTGCACAATCTCTTGCCACCAATTTAATTCTAGCTGGCGACTGTCATCTAGTACTGGATCTTTTTATAGATAGGAAATCTAAAACATCCTACGTACCAACCAAAGCACACAAAGCTTTTGTTCAATCAGTAAAAAAGATACACCTTACTGATGTGTGGAGATTATGTAATCCGGCATTGCTGGAATATACTTTTTACTCAGCACCCCACCACACCCAGTCCAGAATTGATTACATTTTCACTTCACATAGTTTATTCCAATCCCTACTCTCAGTTGACATAGGTCCCATCCTTATCTCCGACCATGCCCCTGTCTCCATTCAACTGGACGTCTTGTCCCACTCTGATCAACCCAAGAGATGGCGCTTTAAAAATTCCTTGCTTTTAGACTCTAAGTTTAATGCTTCCTTTATAGCCTTCTTTCAAGAGTATTTCCAATTTAATGACAACTGGCACTTTACCTTTTTTATATAATCTGGGACGCCTTCAAGGCCTCTGCACGGGATTTTATTATTAGCTACCTATCCAAGAAAAGAAAGATTTCTAGGCTAGTCAATGCTGAACTTCTCTCCAAGCTAAAAAGATTGGAACATTCCTATTATACTTCTAAATCAAAAGAATGTCTTGCAGATCTTATTAATGCTAAGATTAAGTTTAACAAGGACACAACTGATAACGCCTCTATACTTCTATTAAAAACGAGTGCGAAATTTAATGGGGGACAAAACAAATCAGGTAAATTACTAGTTAACTACCTTAAGTCCAAACAAAACAAACTTTATATTGAATCCAATATTGACGATATTAACAATTTCAAACACAAAGACTCGGACATCTTACAAGAATTTGTTCAATTCTACAAACACTTATATACACCAGAAAATGTACCTACAGAGGAGGATATATTTCTCTATCTCTACTCCATTCACAAACCAACTAACCCCTTACCGAATATGGAATATTTGGAAATTGATATCTCACGGACAGAACTGCTCACTGTGCTTAGGTCTCTTAAGAAGGATAAGGCTCCAGGTCCCGACGGTTTTACTGTTGAATTATATGTACATTTTGCTCAAATAATTCTCCCAAAGTTGCTCACTCTCATTTCTTCTTTTACTGATCGGGGTAGCTCCTCAGGAACCTCTTTGGAAGCCATGATTTGTCTCATCCCGAAAGAAGGGAAGGATTTACGCCACTGTAAGAATTACAGACCCATCTCCCTAGTGAATATAGATTACACATTTTTTTCCAAAGCCTTAGCCCTTAGGATTTACTTGCTTCTACCTTCATTATTAGGCAAGGAACAATCAGGCTTTGTCAAGGGACGATCTTTTACAGATAACACTTAATTATTTTTTATATAATTTCGAAATCATCAAGCTACACGGAGCCTCTTGCTGCCATCATCATAGACGCTAAGAAAGCTTTTGATAGAGTATACTGCCCCTTCATCTTTCGAACGTCATCCTGGTTTGGCTTTGGCCCAGAAATCATATCCTTGATTTCCTTACTCTACTCAAACCATAAAGCAGCCATTTTTGCTTACGGTCTCACTTCCTCCTACTTTACTTTGCATAGAGGTGTGAGGCAGGGATGCCCTCTGTCTCCCTTTCTTTTTAACTTAGCTTTAGAACCTTAACTCTCCAAAATAAGACAAAATCAATCCATCACTGGCTTTATCTCAAACTCCCTTCAAATTAAATTGGCAGCCTATGCGGACGATATCCTTCTGTTTTTCTCCCAACCTCTCCTCATCCTTCTGGCTTTTTTGGAGGACGTTCAATCATACGCAGGGGTCTCAGGCTACAAATTAAATAATGATAAATGTGAAATGTTAGCCCTAAATAAATATACTTTCAAAGACGACTTTTCGATCTCTTACTTTACTTGGAATTCAAAACCAGATTAAATATCTTGGTTTGTGGTTCACCCCGTCGAACAAAACATCAATCTCTTTAAATTTTGACAAACTTGAAGAAAAATTGAATACTCTTACAACTAAATGGCATCCCTTACATCTTTCCTGGTGGGGTCGCATAGATACAATTAAAATGATGTTGACTACAATCGTCCTTTACATCATTTCGAATATTCCTTTACCCATACCTATAAGATTGTTTCATAAAATCAATTCTATACTCACATCCTTTTTGTGGTTCAATAAAAAACCTAGAATGTCTCTATTAAAACTAACGAAGCCAAAATCAGAAGCAGGTGTTAATTTCCCAGATTTTCCCAGATATCACAAAGCCTTCATATTAAGACACTTAACTAGATGAATACATGACACAACTTTTGATTCCCCATTGTGGGTTGATTTGGAGAGATCCTTTCTTTCTCCTTTCTCATTTCAGGAATATCTATCTTTCACACGTAAACCACAAAAACTTTCCACACCTATTATCAGTCACTCTTATAAAGTTTTGAATTCATCCCTTCTGATATTAACTCTTTCCTCAACTCCTCTATTTGGCACAATAGATTCACACGTATTAAAAATAAATCCATCTACTGGAAAACATGGAGAGACAAAGGTATCATATGGGTACATCAATTGTTTGATAATGATACTTTCCTTACATTTCCAATCATGTGCTCTCTTTTTCAGTTACCTTCCCATGCTTGAAATACATTGTTATCCCTGCGCTCTGCGATATTAGATGCTCATTCCCATTTCAAAGCCTTACCTCCTTCTTCTCCGCTACCAGATCCTACATGGTCCAATTTACTCCGTATCTCTTCCAAGTCTTCTACTTTATACCTTTGTCTATCACTTCCCCCATCGAAAGAAATAAAACGACCACAGAACTCTCCTGGGAAGCTGATCTGGACACTACTTGGCCTATTACCTTTTGGGATAGGATCTGGCTGAAAATTCGGAAACCTCCAGAGCAGCAAATGCTACCCAAACTCTTTTTTTCATTTATAATAGACTCCTACCTCCTTACATAAAATGCACGCCAATGTTCCCGACACTTGCTGGTCCTGCTCGTTCAAACAAGCTGATTTAAAGCACTTATTGTTCACATGTCCACATGTATTACATTTCTGGACTCAAGTCTGGACACACATTAGCTCAATTTGTCATGCTAATATTCCGTTGACGCCTGGTAATATTTTTCTAGGCTGCCTTGCCACAGCTTGGAATATAAAGAAAGCACAATTACCAATTATTGACTTGTTGCTGGCAGCGGCTTTACAGCAGATAACTAAAAATTGGAAAGATGCTTGCAAACTCTCCTACTTGGCTTGGTGGTATTCTGTTTGTCACAATCATAGACTAGACAAAACTTTTGTATTTCCTATGTCTCCGGCCAAACAAAGGCTACATTTATGGTTCCCCGTCACACAATTTTACAGATAACACTTGTTTATTTTTTATATAATTTCTAAATCATCACACAATTTTTGGACGAGTGTGCGAAGAAATCTTTTGCTCCTGCCCTGTACTCGCAAGAAGTTGTTAAGCCTCTTTGATTTCTTACTATAATGTGTTTATTATTATCGAAATTTTATACAGCCATATTTGCCTCAGCTTTGTTTTTATATAGCTTAAGACTTCCTTTTTGTTTGCAGCCTTTAATACGATTTGGAATGTTAAATTCCGCCCTTATAATATTATCGATGTTCAACTCATGATATTTTTTGGATGATATAATGTGTGGTATATTGCTATTTTGTTTTCTCTTTATTCTCAATAAACTCATCTTTTGAAACTTAAAAAGCAGTGAAATGCGCCTGCTCTACGTTTTACTGCGCTCAATTGAGACATACAGCCGCTCCACCCGTGAAGTCTTCAATATTTCCTTCCAAAATGTCAGTTATGTTATTTTATAAGCTAGAAAAGTTAGGATGTTTCATTTAGTTTGCTGAAAAAGCTGAAAAAAGTCAATTTGTGTATTTTTCTCCTGCAAATTAATTTGTTTCTTGTCTCAGTTGGTGCAAAAGAACTTTGTAAATTGTACCACATTTGCAACGTTTTCCCGGAATTTCAAGTATTGTACAAAAGCAAAGTCCCACATTTTCATGTCTTCGTTTAATTTAAATTCATCTTTCACAGTTGTTATGCCAGCAGCGCCCTAGCTGCCAACTGCCTCGGTTGGCAGACTCCTTGCATAACAGTGGGGAAAGAAACAGCAATTCTATGTTACATGTTGTGTATCATACATTTGATATGGTGTAAGCTTGCCGAATATTCTTATGTGTGATGTCATGTTGTGTGAGAGCTCAAGAATGCCGCAGTTTGAGTTGAGGAGTTGGAGAGGCAAGTCCATGGTCCGTACACAAAAATAGATTCTGCAACTGTTACGTCGGCATTTTGATATTTCTTCATTATAAGCCACCTCAACATTCTCTCATTGCAGTATCTACCAGGGAAGTTAATTCTTGTAAAGTTAATTCCACGATGCCTTAGTGGATAAACAGTAGAGTGATGTCACTTCCTTTAATGCCACTTCCTGTCACGTTTCTTCTTGTTATGTTGCAGCATATGCAAATTAGAGGGGTCTCACCTCTCCTCTTTCTGCCTTGACCCCACAAATCCTAAAACCAGCCATGCCTAAGATGACCACGTGACAGTGCTTTAAATGGGCCGGTACTCACCGGTACTGAGTTCCAGCACTTCTTAAATTTACCGAGCCGAGTACCGGCCCTTCTCCACTACCAAGGATAGTACCGGTGCTCAGGGTCGGATTGATAAGATGGGAACTGGGCTGGTGCCCGAGGCCCAGTTGCGTGCCGTTTTTTTGACAGCATGTTGCCCACTGTCTGTATTATGCAGCTGTGGCAAGCTGCCCGATGGGGCCTGAAGGTCTTATTGGGAGCCCTGCCGCAGGGACAAGAGGGCCTCTGCTCCCTTCCTACCCAGACGGAAGCTCTCTTTGTCCTCACCACCCCCCTGCCAGGCGTCGACGCTGGGTCCGTGGAGGAACACAGGTACAAAGGGCCATTTTCACCCCTTGGCCTCCCACTGGGGTCTGACTGTCTTTCTCCTGACTCACTTGCCCCTGCGATTCCACCCCGCCCGCCTACTGGGACATTGAGTCCATGATGGGCGGGTATGAGAAGGTGGAGATGGCCAAAGCAGCCTCCCTGGTGCTCCGGTGAGGTGGGTGGAGGTCAACAGATCTTCCTACTGGAGGCCATTATTGTTCTTCTCCTGACCTCTACCCTGCTGGACTCTGCATGTGCTGGGGACCGTGGAGTGCTAACTGTCTGCCACTGCAAGCTCTCCGGCCGTGGGGCCTTCTGCTGAGGGGAGAGGAGGAAAAATGGGGGTGAGTGAAGATGAAGAGTGAGGGGGAAGGAGCAGTGAGTTTAAAGTAGGAAAAGCTAGAGAGGCAGAAGGGCTAAGCGCAGATAGAGATAAGGAAGAGATCCAGACAGCTATGAAAAGAGGTAGAGAGGCACGGAGACGGCAGATTAGAAGTAGAAGGAGTGATGGTAGAGAGAGTGATAGGATATAATTGGGGTAAAGAGTTGGTCAGAATTAGCTACCAATGGGATAGAAGTGAGTGCGGGAGGGATTTCGAGGTTAGAGATGTGAAAACAGAGAGTGTATGTTTGATAGGAACAGAATCAGGAGGTATGTGAAAAGAAATACGTGTAATGCTTGTTTGTGTGGGTGCAGTCTTGAATATTTAAGGATTGCGCCAAATGCAAGCAAGTAGGAACATTAGAATTATTATGATATTAAGAAGCTACAAAGATTTAAAAAAACAAGGCAACATGAACATTTGGTGTTTGGCCTTATTTTTGTGTAAGGTGTTAACACATTTTGTTTGGATTGATACGTTTCTCACGTTTTGCTCTGTCCCGCAACCAGTGTAAGTGCCAGAGTCTCTCTCTTCCTAGAGCACACTGATTATTAGCCTGAAAGTGCTGAAAGTGCTGCTGATGGCTCGGCTCATTCAGGGTTTTAGCTGCTGATCTACACATATGGAAAGTTTGAGACCACTTTCCAGGGCAATGCAAGGCCAAATGAATACTCAATAGAAGTGTTTTTGTATCATCATGTCTCACTACGCCTCTAACCCCGCCTACTATCCACCCCATAGCTCAATTTAATGAGTACCTGCACTTATTTTTCCCATTTAAAGCACTGCCACGTGATATGCACTAGGTACATTCATGATTGTTGTTCTTTGTGTGATATGATGTCAGTGCAGAAAATCTGCAGGGGAGTGTTAGTGTCAATGTAAAACTGCATCTATTTTTGTTTTTCTTTCTTATTTTTTCTTCTTATTTGAAGTGGTTTCTTCCTTCACACACACTCCCTACAGCCTTTCCCACACTTCCAGCACCACTTAGGCTTAGCTCATCATGGGGTAAACTTAGAAGTTCCTGGAAGTGTAGTAGGAGCGCTGTGACAATATCCCAGCACCCGCAAACTTACGACTCTGTGGGGGTTCATATTCTTTGCATTGAGCAACCCCCTTGACTTGCCTTTGGCAGCACCCAGCACTCCTTCCCTGTTTGTTACAACTGTGGAAAGTAACGTTTCAATCCACTCTCGGGAATCCAGTCACAGGATTTCCAGTGTAGAGGTTTTAACCTTTTCCGTAGGTATGTCTGATCTAAACCCTGGAAATATGTTGCGGAGCAGGCCCTGAGCTGCAGGCACAGAAACCAGGAAAGATGGATTTAAATTGGGGCGACATGAAAATATGGGACTTTTCTTTTGGACATTGCATAAAATTCTGGAAAAACGTTACAAATGTTCTACAATTTACAAAGCTTTTTTTCCAACAACTGAGTTAGTAAACAAGGTTTTGCAGGAGAAAAAAAATAATTACTTTTTTCATTATTTTATTTTTCAGCAAAATAAATTTCACATCCTAACTTTTATGGCTTATTTTGCTGGAAAAAAATGACATCAAATTGACATTTTGCACAAAAATATGCTTGCAAAAATAGCTTTGTCTTTATTGGGAACAGGGATAATTTAGTGCATACCAAGTTTTAGCGCCTGCTTCGCGTATGTAAATTATGTGATAAAATGGCTAAATCTCTATATTTTGCTGCCCAATGTGCCTTCTTTTCAACAACTCGCCAGTGCAGGAGGCATTTCTGTTCGCAGTGTGGAATGTGCAGGCAAATTCACTCGGTCATTCTTGGCCCGTCTGTATCCAAAACAGAGCAGGGACCTGCCTGCTTCCGGGGAGACCAATATGACAGAATCAAAAAGAGATCACAGGGACAACAGTGACAGGTTTTGTAGCAATATTGATATAAAAAAAAAGTTTGCTGTCTGGAAATAAATGATGCTGAGCCGGACTTCTGGGAACAGGACGACCAGTATTGATGGTTGAAAGAACGTGGCCGGCGTCCCTTGATCTCTGACATCTAATTACTCTCTAGAAATGCTGAACGGTGAGTTTCTGCGGAGTCGGGGCCCCAGGGGGGCCTAATTTGACATTTTGTCTTCATTTGCATGACTCTTCATGTGTGCGCGGTTTACAAATAATGCACAGCGTGATGGGACCGCGGGGAGCGCATCCCGCCCGTCAGCACAAGAGCGCAGTGCGCTACCTTCTGCAGCCCTGCCTCTCCATGGGTTTGCTTGGCTGCTAGTTCAGCCCAAGCAGCCAAAAACAGTGGAATGTTACCGAAAGCTTGCAGCGTATAAGAAACATGGGGGAATCGGTGTAGACTGCCAATATCAAATAACATCACGAGATAAAATGATGGGCGGAGTGTTGAAACTTTTTACTTAGCCACTTAGGGCTATGTGCGCCCTAAGTGGCTAAGGGTATGCCCAGCCGTAGGTCCCTTGCTCGAGGGGCCACTAGATTCAAGCTAGCCTGGCTGATGAGACGTGATACCCCGAAACCGGTCCCAGAATGCTTGTTTCTGGTCCAGGGAGCACCTGGATTGGCAGTTCGGACAGGACTGTTCCCCTCTGGGGCAGGGTGAAGGCTGATTTGCATATGGCTGGGTGCAAACTTGGGTGGTGTAGTGAGCAAAAGAATGATGGATTTAACCCAGATATCTTGACTGGGGGAGAAGGTTTGAGTCATTCAGCATTCCGTCCATCATTTGCTTGTGTAACACTTTTCACCCTATGTGGGATGGGTATGCCCAGCCGTCGGTCCTGTGCTCTCCATGCCACTGGATTCAAGCTAGCCTGGCCGATGAGGGATGATACCCCGAAACCGGTCTCAGATGCTTGTTTCCAGTCCAGGGAGGACCTGGCTTGGCAGTTCGGGCTGGATGGTTCCATGAGGAGCAGGTTCAAGACTGATTTGCATATGGCTGGGTCCAAACTAGAGTGGTGTAGTGAGCAAAAGAACAATGGATTAACCCAGAACTCTTGACTGGGGGTGAATGTATGATTTATTCAACATTCCGTCCATCATTTGTTGCTGCGGTGAATATCAAGCCCTAAATATTGACAGACAGAATATTGTTACAACAATACTGAGGGAAAAAATATCGAAAGGTAGATTTCTATGCATTTTTCTACCTAACTCCACATATACATACTTTGGTGCTATATATATCTTAATGGTACATAGATGTGGAGTTAAGAATAGTAAATTCTTACTTCCCTCTGTGCACAAACCTTTCAATATTTTGTCCCTCGATTTTGTTGCGACAACATTTTGTTCCATTGTTATTTGTAATTCAATATTCTCTCCTACATTTGGGGACATTTATTTGTATCATTGACACATGTGTAATAGAGTACTGTGCGATTGGTAGAGGCCCACTAATGCTTCAATTAAATTACATTATGCAATCTTATGAAAAGGAGGAGGAGTATAAGAAGTGGCAGGGGCCTTGGTGTTCATGAGGTCCCAAAGATACGGCATACCTTCGGAGCACGGTCATTGCTTGAGCGCCGCGCCCCCATCTGACTATAGATACAGATGTATCTGTAGTGACTGGCCCCATCCCGGTGAAGATGCAAAACGCTCAATGGATTCACTACAGTGTAGAGACTACACATGAGCTGGAAAGCTATTCTATGCCAGAGTTTAAAGTTCACTGTGTGATAATGCTGTCCATGTGAAGAGTGCCGAAACATGGCGGCACTATGTTAGTTGGCAGGTTGAGAGGTGTTTGCACAACACCATAGCATGCAGCATGCGGCAATAGCCTAAAAATGTCCCCCTAGGTTCTTTTCACTTTGAGTAACAGCACAAACTCTGTGCACACTGTTCACATCAGCCTAAAAATAGTTCCTTCTCTTTAGTTCCACAGCTGGTTCAAAATGCACTTTAAAAAAAAAAAATATTTATAAATAACTGCTATTCCTTTTTAGGTCTCGGCTAGCGAAGGCTGCGCTTGCGCAGTCTCGCTCGCGAGATTTAACGTTTTCGGAAGAGGGGCTTGAACCCGCCCCTCTTCTCCCCTCTTCTCCATTGGCTGGCCTCTTAAATGCTGGTCAGCCATTGGAGAAGAGCTTTGTCTCTCCAAACAAGCCCCGTCTTTTTCGGATTCGGGGGCGTGTTTTTTACTTTCTTTCTCTCCTCTGGAATGTAAACATTCCACCCAATGGCAAGAGGAGAGAAAGAAAAACACGCCCCCGAATCTGAAAATGCTGCTGCGTTTCTCCGAGGCATTTCTGCTTGACCTCGGAGAAAGGCGGTGGTGTTCAGGGCGATTCCCGCAATGACTGGCAGCTGGGCTCGCTCGCCGCGGTTGTTATTGCAATCTTGCGGATTTTCGAAAACAAAAACCTATCACCCAGTATTCCCTACCCGATTACATCAGTGAATTATCTAAACAAGCCTCAGCTAGTCAGTCCCGCTCCACACTGGCTTCCTCAAATGTACACACTCCGTCGATTATCTGCTAATTTAGCAAAGTGTGTTTTTAAATTATCTTAAAATGTGATTTCAATTGCACCATTTTGAATGCTGTGTTTGGTCCGAATAGAAAAGCGAAGGAGAAGAGGGCTGCGTTCGCACACTGCCGGAGTCGGGAAGCTGATGATGCTTCAGATGCTGCTTGATAAAACCTTGCAAAAGTAGGTGCGCATTAATGAGCCATTTTTTCCTGAAAAACGTAGTTTGCTACGAATCTAAAACTGCTGCTTGCCGGTGCATCGGAGCTTAGAGCCAGATAATTTCTAGTGTAGGGTAAACCACTTCTGTCTTGCGCAACGCATTTTGTATACAGGTAGGTTTTAGTCTCTTCTCTCTTTCCATATCTCTGTCACTGATGCGTGCCAGTTGAAGGCCGAACAAAGATGGCCGTAGTTAGCTTTCCACCTTACGAGCACGCATGCGCATATTCTGTGTGTTCATACGACAGACCGTTAACACGCCTTCGTAGTACATCCTTACTTCTGCGCTTGCGTAGCTGAAGCCCGCACAAATTTTGAAAATGGAAGACAGGAAGAAAAGAGGGCGAGGTGCAAACTCGGAGTCTCATACAGGTACGGGGCCGGGAGTGGGAAAGAACCACTGAGATTAAGGGGATGGTTTCGCAGATACCGGTTGCGAAAGCTGGGGATGTTCTGTGCAGAGACCTTGGAGTGGGGGCACCACGGGACCTAGAGACAAGTACATGGTGAGAGTTGAATACAAGTACATTGGCATTGGGATACTCAGGACTTGACAGTTTCTCCGGCAGAACAGAAGCCTTTCTCCATGGTCATACTTTGATAGGAAGAAGCTGCAGGACTAGAGGTTGGGATGGAGGAGATGAATGCACGTGGCTGGCTAGGACAGAGAAACCTGATTCCAAAAGACCGCGCTTTGCACTACAGATTAAAAACAGCCACGCAGCAGTACCAACCTGGCTCCTGGGCACAAGGATAGAGTTTTCTCTGCCACTCCGCTACGCTGCTTCTAGTCTCCCCCGCCGCCTCTCTTTCCATCGAGGCCGCTGTTGGGGGGGGGACTACAGCCCCCAGCATTCCACTTGGGAACCGCCCATTTCCGGCGGAAACCGCGCCCGGTGGCGCTACTTCTTCAGACCCTCTCCCGGTGGAGCGGGGGGACCGCGCTTTGCACTACAGATTAAAAACAGCCACGCAGCAGTACCAACCTGGCTCCTGGGCACAAGGATAGAGTTTTCTCTGCCACTCCGCTATGCTGCTTCTAGTCTCCCCCACCGCCTCTCTTTCCATCGAGGCCGCTGTTGGGGGGGGACTACAGCCCCCAGCATTCCACTTGGGAACCGCCCATTTCCGGCGGAAACCGCGCCCGGTGGCGCTACTTCTTCAGACCCTCTCCCCGCGTCGCGGGACGCGCGCGGGCGTCGCCGGGCTGAGCCCGGGCAGAGGGCGGGCCGTCTGTGGCCGTCAGGGGCAGGAAGTGGCAGGGCTGGGCTACCCCTCTTGTGTCTTCAGGCCGAAAAGGTAACCACCCAAAACATGGGCAAACGTACGACTAAGACCATATCTGCAGATACTGTTGTCCCTATTGAGCTGCCTACATCGATCGACACATTGCTGGCCAATGCCCTTACTATGGTCACAAACGAGATTGCTGACACCGAACGTAGATTATCCTTCGGATTTCCCACCATCACCTCGCCATGTTCTCAATCTCCAAATGGTTTATCTAATCTGGGTCTTCCCCTCTCCCCTACAGTAACGGTTATCAAACCAACAGTTCAAGTTGATATCCCAACCTCTATTATTGATATAACTAATTTGGCGATTACTCCTGCAACTGACCATTTAGTGGAGCCTGAACTAGATAAAATGCCACGCCCCAACAAAGTAACAAGGGAGAAACGTAAGAGAGGCCCAGTGAAATGTATTATAAATAAAAGGAAACAACTAAGTCGTTGCAGAAACCAACCTACTCCACAGAGTATGTGGAATAAAGATAAAGAGAAAGATTGCGAAATAGTTACATCAGGCGCCACAGAGGATTTATCATCTTCGCCGTTACCATCGGATGAAGGAACCGAAAGACTTACTGCTTTTATCTGTAGCTCAGAGCTCCCAGTCCTGGACAAAGGTAACTGTGGGGCCTCTACGCCACACAATGAGAGCACTGATAATACAGTTAGCACCCAGACTGAGTTTCCCGATCGAAATACTCAACCCAAACTTAATGGCAATTTGATAGAAACTATCGTTGATACTATTTTTAAACAAGTTGAAATTCAAATAGCTAAACAATTTAATACTGTTTTTAAGAGACTGGATAAAATTGAAAACCTTGTAAAAAAAGAGGAAACTAAAAGGAAAGGCATTATTAGTTTGGATGCCGCTCGGGGCGAGAAAATTATGAATAAATTAGAATCACTATGTAATAGCCTGAGGGTAGGGGATCTGGCTGCTGCAGCGGACTCTGGCCATAGTAACACCAAAGGTCCAATTGTTGCTAAAATTGTTTCATCTAGCAGCTCCTTGGCCAATATGCCGCCTTTACAGATCATTGACCCAAATTATGATCCTTCTGGAGGGGCAGGAACAGTAACGACTAGAACCATAAGTTCGGATGCAAAGGCCACTATCACCCCGCTAGCTACCTCAACAGATAGGGTAGGCAACACTTTGGATAACGCATGCATTAGCGGAGGTGCACCAATAAGAAACAGAACCACTAACAACTTAGGGCCGTCACTCCACTTACCTCCAGAAGCCTGCCCATATGTTTTAGTGTTAGCAGGTGTGCCAGCCCTCAAAGAAGGCCAAAGCGAGTCATGGGTACAATTACATAATAAATGTATCGATTGGCTGACTAAACACAAAGGGGCAAGATGGGACATCTCAAATGAGATTATATCAACTCGTCGGGTAAGTTGGGTGGGCCCTCGATGTAAAAACATCAGTGGGGATTGCATAGTGATCAATATTAGACATCCCAACTCGGTAAGATTCTTCATGGATACACATAATAGCCATGCCAGTTTATCCACTGCATGTATCTATAAACCCCGTCCAGATAGATTAGAACCATCACATGTAGTATGCCCAGATCCCCCCATTGCCCCTCCTTCTTCCACCACTATACCATCGAATGATTCCTTAAGTATCATCAGTTGGAATATTGCTGGGCTTCCAGGCAAGATGAAAATCAAAGAATGGGTCACTTGGATAAGTAATTTTGATGTGGTAATGTTGCAAGAAACTTGGTGCACATGCGCTCAATTACTGGATGGTTTCTTTTGTCATAATCTCATTGTACCATCTCCTGCTTTGGGGCGACCAAGTGGCGGTCTATCTATCTGGGCAAAAATTTCTAAGGATGTGAAAATTGAACCTTTAAATGTGGTTAGTAAACACCTGATAGCCGTGAAATATGTTGCAAGGTTAAAGATCTGTTTTATAAACTTTTATAATAATGATTTCGTTAACCATCCTAATCCCACTTTTTTAGAATTGTTTAATTTTATTGATGAAGTTGCGAATGGAGAAAAGATTGGCCAATTTGATGGCATTTGTGTCGGCGGAGACTTTAATGCCCACATTTATTCTATATCTCCGCCCTGTAGACGAGGTTCTGAATTACTGGACCTATTACATAGTAGGGATCTAGACGATGTTATGCGCCATAGTGGAACCTCCGAGGGAAAGGTACCGGCTCCTACTTATATTGGCCGTGGTAGCTCAACCACGATTGATTATATGTTTACCTCCTCCCTCCTTAGTGAAGTCCTACTTAAATCTGAGGTTGTTAGCAGTTCATATAGTGATCATTTGCCAATAGTAATCCATCTTAAATCTACTAAAAAACCTGCAGGTCCATATGAGGTTGGAGCCCAAAACATTACTGCATCCACAGATAGGCTTAGGATTGTTTGGAGAGGGATTGACAATCGAGAGATCCTAACTAATGTGATCAGGAACAATCCTTCGTTGATCTCTAACTGTTTAACACCTGGTGGCTCCGATATAATTAAGTCCTTCTGTGATTTATGCACAGTTATAAAAAGGGCAATCTCCAGACCATTAAAAGAACAGAATATAAATAATCAAAGATGGTTTAACAACAATTGTTCGAGGGCCAATAGAGAACTCAGAAAGGCCTTGGAAGCCAAACCCAGAGACGTGTCCCTTGTCAGATCACTACGTTCCAAATACAAATATGCATTAAAAGTTAGAACTGAGGAGCTTTTAACAAGCCATTGGGACAATCTTACTAAAACTGCTGCCCTAAAAGATTCAACTGGGTTCTGGAGAGATGTAAAGAATTTGAGAGCCCTGGGAAGTAATATTACCCCGATAAACTGCAACATTACAGGAGACTCTTGGGTTATCCATTTCTCAAAGCTTTATGCTGCAGTTGGAGACCCTATTGAGGATAATTTCCCAGACAGTACCATAGTCATAACACTAGAGGAGGTGGAGGAAGCTATTGCCAATAGTGCTGGCAATAAGGCTCCTGGTCCGGATGGCCTGTCCATCGACCAGATTAAATCGAATACAAGTTTTTGGGCCCCCTTACTCTGTAACCTTTTTAATAATTTGAGTAAGAAATCCATCCCCCCGACATGGTCTAGTAGTACTATTGTACCTATTTTTAAAAAGGGAAATAGGTTGGACCCGGGGTGTTATCGACCAATATCTTTGATCGATAACACCCTGAAGGTCCTCGGTAGGGTTCTATTTGATAAAATTAGAACCTGGGCAGACGAAAACTCTATTATCCACCGTTGCCAGCTAGGCTTTAGGAGCAAGCTTGGCACGGTGGAACAATGCCTGAACCTTAACCTTATAATGGCCAAATACACGAGAGCTAAACAATCCCCTTTGTATTTTGGTTTTATGGACTTAAGCTCAGCATTCGATTTTGTCAACCGCTCCCGCTTATGGTCCATTCTTCTAAATTATGGTTTAGACGAATCCTTAGTCCATTTTTTAGCCAACCTCCATCGCAATTTGAAAGCCAGAGTCCGAATAAACAATGATGGTGAGGTTTCAAACGAGATTTTAATCGGCAAGGGGGTGAGACAGGGCTGCGTCTTGGCCCCTTTGCTTTTTATACTATACATCAATGAACTAACCCATTCTTTATGTAACTTGACAAAAGATGTGCCAATTATCAACAAGAAACCTATCCCGGCGTTACTCTACGCGGATGATGTGGTCCTTATGGGCCGCACCCCGAATGCCTTGCGCATCTTAATATCGGGATTTGTCAATTATATGTCTGACTTAGGTTTGTACACTAATTTTAGCAAATCCTTTATAATGACCTGCGGCCCTAAAAATTATAAAATCTCAAAGATTGCGATAGGTCAAAACATTCTAAAAAGCACTTGCACTTTCCCTTATCTGGGTCTGCTATTTTCTAATAGCGGCTCATGGCAACCTCACGTTGCGATGGGGAGAAATAAACTCTCCAAATCGATTAATTCTGTTACCTCTCTCCGCCAACCACGTCAGGCTGATGTGGTTTCCAGTTTATTACAAATCTATCGGACTCAATGTCTCCCAACTGGAACATACGGCGCAGAAGTCTGGGGGTTTTCGAACTGCTCAGAACTGCAGAGAGAAGAGAATAGATTTTGTCGGAAGGTTTTGGGGGGAGTCATTAGCGCACCGACCACTGTATGTCACAATGAACTAAAACTGCTTTATGTTGAGGACTTTATTAGAGCTAGACCTGCATTATTTTGGTTAAGGATCTGGCAAAACCCGGCAGCTTCCTTGTCCCGCGAGATTATTATAGATTGTCTGAAAAGTGAGAACGCTGGCTTAATCCCATGGTTAAATGCGGTAGAAAGGAGCCTTGTGAGTGTCAACTATGGTCATCTTTTTACACACCCCGACCAGATTGACGGCTCCCACAAAAATCTGGTGAGAAGGGCACTTTATCAGTACTTTCACAATGAGAGAGTAAGAACAGACTCCCTGAAACAATCCACAATTAATTATTTATTAATCTGGGAACCATCCATCGAATTCCCGTTGTCACCCCAGCCCTATCTATGTAAAAAATTGGGCAGGTGGAATAGGATTCTATTATTTAGATTCAGGGACCGAAGCATTATACATCTTATTTGCTTTCCATTGGGTTACACTAAAAACCGGGAAAAATTATATTGTCCCTGTAACCATGGAGGAACCCAGAGCATGCTCCATTTTATTTTCGGTTGTGGTTTTTACATGAGATTTACAAGGCATTACTTAATCCCTTACTGTAGGAAATATGACTTGACTGACCACAACTATGCTTACAGACACTTTTTAATGTTGGGATCAGATGAATTAATTTTTAGAGTTAGTAGCTTTCTTAACGCTATTGTACGCTCACGCAGGTCTCTGAAAATTGACTAATTTTGTCTAGACATGTCTTTGCACTTTAAAGCTCGATTTGCACATCTTAATGTACTGTATGTTGCCTTGTCTTCACAAAAACCTATAGCTATCCCTTTTGCATACCTCTATACATTGTATGTATGATGGTCTTTTGCACAGTTTAGCAAGAAGGTCAATTGCGTTTTCATTGATGGTTTTATAAATTATATTTTATATGTAATAAGCTGTGGCCCTAAATTGTAGTATCAAATGTGTATTTTAAATTTTGTTTTTGTGCTTTTATGGATGGTTTTCTGAAATCCGAATAAAGTCTATTTGAATTGAATTGAATTGATTCCAAAAGACTGGGAAGCGCTTCAATACTTAAGGAATGTTAGCAAGCGCTGCATGAGTACAACCTTTTACAGTACAGTTATCTGGGGGCCCTATAAAAGATGGGGAGTGTACATTGCAGTTTTATTTTTTTTAACTGCGTGTGTCATGTTTGCTGGCAGTGTTCTTACATGTGACTGTCTCTGACGAGCACTAAAGCTGGTGTAATGGGTGGCTCTGTGTGTGTGGGTGGCTTTGTGTGTGTGGGTGCAAATGCAATAGGTCTCGCATTTGAGAGTGTCATGAGCAATGCCAATAGCTCTAACTTTAACAATGCCGAGACCATTGCATTGTAAATGCTTGTTGTCTATAGTTAGGGTTCCAAGTTCGATGGTGTTTCTTTTCTGTCTCTTTTTCAAGTTGCTGTTAAAATGTGTGTAAGTGACATTGTAAAATTGTAGCTGACTGCAAGTTCAATAATAAAGATAACATGCATGACACAACAGAAAGGTCTTCAGTTTAAAGAACATCACTAGTAAAACATCAGTGTTTTTTTTTAAAATTTTACATTTTTATTGCAAGCATATGGTGAACACGTTTAGGTTCCAGCATGTTTTAAACAAAAATGATGACATTTGTTTGCAATAAAATTGAAAAATAACAATTTCACTACCTTGCCAAGGTACAACGTTTTTGTTTTGCCAGTGCTTATATATAGGATACGAAGTGAAGAAAATACATACACCCCGCTTTTCAAATGTGTAAAAGTGACTAAACTTGAAGCAATGTCAGCTAATTCAGCTATATTACATAAGCTGCAAAAACAGTGCAAAATGACTTTCCCGTTTTCCAGAAAGGTAATTCATTTGCAAATATTTATTTTGTTAAAATCTCTGTTAGCCAATTAAATGATTCATATGCAAAAATGCTTTTATATGTGTTTAGCAATGGTTGTAAAGTCCATTTTCTTTAGTCTTGTTCTGGTGCAAAATTCGATATGCACTATAATCGGCATCAAAATTTGTTTTGTGGACTAAGGATTTGCCAGTCACTTTTTTGCACCAATGCAAAGTTTCTGTAACATACACTGCCCCAGATAACATCAATGTGGCCTCTCATTGCATAGTGTTCCCAGTTTCCGCCATCTGCTGCAGAAGCCCACATGCGCTCATATTATTATTATTATTAGGAAGCTTATAAAGCACTATGGTTGCTCCAACCGGAGTGTCCCCGCGCTAGGACATAAATGAACCCCAGCGACCCTCCCAAGCTAACCACCAACCACATCCACACAGAGATGGCACCCTACTACTTTAGACATCCCGGGGGTGACGGAAGAGCCAGGTTTTCAGTTTCTTGCGGAACAGAGACTCCGACTCAGATGTCCTCAGATCCACAGGGAGCTCATTCCATGCTTTGGCTGCCAGGAAACCAAAGGATGTCCCGCCAGCCCTTGCCTTCCGCACCCTGGGCACAGTCAATCTAGCACTGCCCAACGATCTCAGATTACGAGCAGGCTGGTAGCCCTCCAGGAGGGGGAGTAGAAAACGCGGACCCCTTTTCCTAGAGATCCTATGACTAAAGCATTGGGCCTTAAAGGTGACTCTGGCCCGGATAGGGAGCCAATGCAGTTCCTTCAAAGCTTCTCCCACCAAAGCCCTCCTTGGGATATTCAGGATAAGCCGGGCTGCAGCATTTTGGACCTTCTGCAAGATGTTAAGATGTTTTGCAGTCACCCCTAGATACAGGACATTGCAATACTCAAGGTGAGACGTGACCAGAGCCTGTACAATAGTTCTTTTAACATCCAGGGGGAGGAGGTCATTTGAGATGTCATCAGTGATGTCATCAGTGATGTCACTGACCATGTCATGAGTGATGTAATATGTGACGTCATCAGCAGTGCATTGCGGGGGCGCGAGTTATAGTTAGCTGAACTAACTATAACTGGGGAATTTCTAGGGTTTTGTACGAGGGAAATGTCCAGCTAACTATAACGCCCTTGAAACCTATGGTTTTTTCAGTGAATTTCTATGGTTTTTTAAATGCCAATTCCTAACTATAACGCCCCTGAAACCTTTGTTTTTTTTAGTGAATTTCAAAGGTTTTTTAAATGCCAATTCCTAAATATAACGTGCATGAAACCTATGGTTTTGTCAGTGAATTTCAAAGGTTTTTTAAATGCTAATACCTATCTATAACTTATCTCTGAAGATATCATGAAAAGCATTCTTTTTTAAAAGTAGGGTGCACATTAGTTTTGTGGAAAAGCATCTTTGTGATTGGTTAAGAAAAAGCAGTTTCAACGTGGAGTACATATCATAGGATAAAATGTGCTCAGCTCAACCACACCTGCTACTTGCATTTGGAAGGCACTGTTCGAACTTAAAACAATCGTCAACTTTTAACCTGCACATGTCGTTAAATGTTCAAGAAAATGTTACAAAAAAATATCGAAACGTTTTAAAAAATTGATGATCATTTAACCTGCACATATTGTAGAATGTTCTAGAAAGTGTATTGATAGAATACGTTGCACTTCTGACTTCTATGTGTTGTTGAATATTAAAAAAAACGGTTCATATGGAAAATTAAAAAGAAACCAATAGAGAAGTTTTGAAACCTAAAAGAATCAAGGAACTATTCTAATTTATTCTCTACATGTATTTATGTGTGCAGCAACAAAATTATAGACACAACAGCACTAGGAAAAGGAAGAAGCAGGGAGTGGGGGGAGGGGGGGAGAGATGGGCAGAATGGCACACATGCACAATTAAGTACAACACACATATAGACTAACAATGGCCAAAATGAAACACACCAACAAGGAGCACAAGTCACACAACCTGCCAACATCACACCACTGAACGAGCATAGAAGTGAAAACCACGCTGCATTCATAGAGGATGTGTACAAAGGCCAGTCGTTAGTGTTGTGGGATGTCTGCGACCGTGGTCGAGTTCACTGTGTGTTATGTTGCCAAACGGCTGCTCCTGCCTCCCACAAGCCCCCACACTTTTGTACCGTGAACTGTTGTATCTCGTGCACTCGTACGGCACGCCATTGTAATGCCTATTTGCGCATCTCCTGCTACATTCCAACTACAACATCACAGTGCCGTTTGGAGGTGGTGCATGCCACTTTACAACATCGACTGCTGCGGCTCTTGTAACAGGCCACACCAGAACACAGAGACACACTTACCGCACTTCCTGTACACGGACATGTCCGAGACACCCCGTTCCCCTTGCCGAATAGGCACACCCCTGCACTGACCTGTGAACGACAGACCAGCACACGCCAGTTGTGCATGCAGGAGGATGCGTATGTAGCTACACATCCAGGCTCACTGCCAACGCTGAGGTGACAGCACACTGTGATGTTGCAGGGCTCGTGCCTATCATGCTAAGACAATGACCACAGGTACACACTTACTAAGATGTGGGTTTGGGGGGCATTGGCGGTCCTGCAGTTGTTGAGATGAGTCTTCTGGCCCTCATGGGTATCCCTGTATCATGCTCATTGACTCTATGGTACCTGTGGGTTTCTGGTGTGGCTCTTGGCTGTGTTCCCTTTCATGGTGCAGGTAGTTGTCCTGCTTAACACCAGCAGAAAGCAGGTGTAAAATCCCTGGTGCTAACGTGTCTTATCGCCGGAATTTGTTTCGCATTGCAATTGGTGTGAAAGTTGTGATGTGATTTTTTTCGTGTGCACAACAATATACGAACTGAGCAGTGTATCTCGTCAAGATCCAGCACCTGACGCACTATTCCCAATCAATATAAATACAATGAGATTTCTTAATAGATTTTGTGTGTACACTGTAAGTGCAGCCAATACCTCAGTGCAATACAATACAGGATTTTAGTATTTAGAATAAATCGCAAAGGTGCACCTCGTCTCTTTTTGCACGGGAACGGCTACTCTCCATTTCATTATCAGCACTTTAACGGAAGTAAAGTTGAGATAAATCTAACACACTATTCAGAAGTTGGTACAAACTGCAGATATCACCAGTATTCCAGCGATAAGTGCCCCAAAATTTAACACCATGGTGGACTCCATCAAATAACAGTAATAAGAACAAGAAAGAGTCACACAGCAGTTAAGAGAACAACCAAAAACATTATTAATTTTATCAAACTTTATTTTTTATAATAATAAATATATAAACGATAAACAATTTTCAAACTTTATTTTTTTATTAACATAAATATAAACAATAAACTAATAAACAAAATGTAACAACAATAATACAAAACAACAAGCAGAACACTCCTGTAGGAACCACGGATGTCAACGACAGACCTGGAAAATCAGAAAGATTGTTAAAAAAAACCAACATGGTATTCTCAACAAAATACCACAAGAAAAAACAAGCATTTACAATGCAATGGTCTCGGCAATATTATAGGTAGAGCTATTGGTATTGCTCATTATTTTTTTTATCATTATTGTATCCCTAAATAAATGGCATTGTCATTTCTATTGGCATTAGCTTTTTTTTTTTGCAATTGTGATACCTATTGCATTAGCAGAGAGAGAGTGAGGTAGTGAGTTAGAGAGAGAGAGTGAGGTATTGAAATAGAGAGTGAGGTAGTGAGAGAGAGTGAGGTAGATAGAGAGTGAGGTAGTGAGATAGAGAGTGAGGTAGATAGAGAGCGAGGTAATGAGATAGAGAGAGTGGGGTAGTGAAAGAGTGAGGTAGTGAGGGAGAGGGATGTTGTGAGGTAGTGATATATAAGCATAGAGTGATGTGATGTAGTGAGATAGAGAGAGAGGTAGAGAGGTAGTGAAAGAGAGAGTGAAAGTGAGTTAGTGAGATAGAAAGAGTGAGGTAGTGAGATAGAGAGTGATTGAGGTAGTGAGTGAGAGAGAGTGAAGTTGTGAGGTTGTGAGCTAGAGAGTGAGGTAGTGATGTTTTGAGAGAGAGAAGTTGTGAGATAGTGAGGTAGTGAGATAGAGTGGAGTAGTGAGGTAGAGAGTGAGGTAGTGAAACAGTGATGTAGTGAGGGAGAGGGATGTTGTGAGGTAGTGAGATGTAAGCAGAGTGGTGTTGTGATGTAGTGAGATAGAGAGAGGTAGTGAAAGAGACAGTGAAAGTGAGTTATTGAGATAGAAAGAGTGAGGTAGAGAGATAGAGAGTGAGCGATGTAGTGAGTTAGAGAGAGTAGAAGTTGTGATATAGAGAGTGAGGTAGTGAGAGAGTGAGGTAGTGATCTTTTTAGAGAGAGAAGTAGTGAGATAGTGATATAGAGGGGAGTAGTGATGTATAGAGAGTTATGTAGTGAGAGAGAGTGAGGTAGATAGAGAGTGAGGTAGTGAAAGAGTGAGTTAGTGAGGGAGAGGTATTTTCTGACGTAGTGAGATAGAAACAGTGAGTGATGTGAGATAGAGAAAGATTGAGGTAGTGAGAGAGAGCGAGGTAGTGAGGGATGTTGTGAGGTATTAAGATAGAAACAGAGAGTGATGTAGTGAAGTAGTGAGATAGAGTGAAGTAGTGAAAGAGTGAGTGTAAGTGACTTAGTGTATTTGAGAGAGAGAGAGTGAGGTAGTGAGATAGAGAGAGTGAATTAGTGAGTTAGAAAGAGAGAGTGAAGTTGTGAGGTAGTGACAGAGTGATGTAGTGAAGTTTTGAGAGAGTGTGCTGTGATATAGTGAGGTAGTGAGAGTGAGATAGAAATAGATAGTGATGTAGTGATAGAGAGTGAGGTAGTGAGATAGTAGGACACAAAGGGGCATATTTACAAGCCCCTTCTGCCACTTTTGCGTCACTTTTAACATGGAAAAAGTGACGCACAAGTGTCGCCAGGGGTTTGTAAATCTGCCCCATAAAGTCTGAACTCCCCATGATCACGGACCAGGCAGCGCAAGGAGAGGTTTGATGTGGGTAATGACATGGTGATGTATGTAGGTCACACAACACAGCTGAAGTATCAATTAAATATGAGGTCAGACACTACCGGCAAAGGGCGAAGCCTGGCCCTGCTAATACACACAGGTGGGACATAATTGCAAGCAGACGTCATCTGACAGCGAGGAAACATCTAGAAAGGAATGCCACCGGGAAGAACCCATTATGAAGATAAGTAGTTATCATGAGTTTTATTTTTAGGTTAGTTCTTAGAAAGCGAAAACTAATCCTGGGGGCTATTCAGAAAATTCAGCATGGCTCCGCCACTTCTGGAACTACGCTGAGTATCACTGATTAATATAAAGACCATACGAGGCATTAGCCAGGGGGCGGGGCATCCAGCGGCAGAACCATAGAGACTGGGTGGCGCGCCGGAAGATTGGCAGGAGAGAAACCCAATCCCGGTCTTACCAAACCTGGCTGCAGAGGGTACCAACAGCTGCACCGTGGAAGCTCCGATACTGTACTTGAACACTCGCCAAGGTTTTCAGAGCCAGCGAGGAGTAACGGCAACGACAAGCCTGGGCATCACTACTTGCATGGTAGAAATATTTGGAAGGACTCACACGGGGTTGTCCAAATCGTGACATTTTGCGCCAGGAAGTGAGGTTTTGGCTTCCTTCTTTCAAACACAATGAAAGATTACAATGAGTGGTGCTGTTATCCCTCTGTCCACACAGTAGGTATGTGCCCAGATTTTGGCAATCAGTGCGAAGCTGAAGTCAATGCACTCGCGTTCTATTAAGAAGGGTTAAATGGGTGCCTACTCGCCTACCTGGCGCCGAACCCAGGGCGTTGCGTACTGGCGCGAAGAGTGCCAAGAGATGCCTGGTGGTTCAGATCGCAGTTTTGCCCAAGGGATCGGAGTAGGAGTCACATGACAGAGGGTTATTGTAGTTTTAGGGTTTATTGCATATCAACTAAGTAACATAAAAGAAAATGGTTTTGTTTACTTAGAGGTTTGACTTGCATTGGCAGTTTACATTCTGGAAACCGTGATAAAGGCGGAACATTCAAGGCACGCTTTTTTTGCTTTAATTCGTGTTTTGGACTATACAATAGTGGCGTTTAAGGAAAATAGGGTTATGATTAATATTTCTGTCAACAAAAGTCAAGCTGAGTCTTCTTGGATAAAATTTCACGAGTAATTCTCCTTTACAAAAGTTGCGTAAATATTGCAATATATGTTTTGCCATTATTTTTTGGGAAACACAGTAACCACGTCACAGCCTTCTGGTGGAGTCATACGCTCCTTGGCGTGCTTCTCACAATAAATTTAATCTTCCACAAAGAAGTGTCCTTTCTGCTTGAGGCTGACCTCGCAGTCACTGCATACGTAGCACTCTGGATGGTGCTGCTTGTCCCTTATCTTTACAAAGACACCCACAATACCAGATCCACATTTATCACAAATCTGCAACTTCTGCGTATTTCCAATGGAAGAAGCAACTTTTGTAGTTGGAGACCGAACACTTCTAAACCCCGACGGTTTATCGGGGTCTCCTTTCTCACAAGTAGTCTCTTCATCTTTTTCTTCCGATTCCAAGATTTCCTGTAATACCTTGAAAGAAGCAGATTGACGGGGTGGCTCATCGGTCTCCTGGTTCTCTTGTAGCATCTTGTACACCTCCGACTCTTTGTCGATCACTCGAGTACTGGCAGGCGGCTCCTGTTCAGAGGCTTTGCTTGGCTCCTGCGCAACGGCTGCCGTCTTGGACTCCATGGCACTGTTGAAGGTCTGGATGTTCTCGGAGGAGTAAAGTCCTGCCGGATTGTTGTACTGTGCAGTTATCACTTTGGGGGATGAGCTGGAAGCAGTGGCAGCAGTGAACGGCATAGCGCTTCGGTTATGTGCACTTCCTATTTGTTTTAAATCCTGTTGTTGAGCTGATAGATTCATCTTGTATGGATGCGCTTTTCCATCTTCTGTCACAAGTGGATTCCAAATTTTTGTTAACAGTGAGGGTTATCTCGTCTATGCAACCTTTAATTTTGTTCTGTGCTTCTAAATGGGTCATATGTTCCGTATGTTCTCCGTCAATGGCGACAACCACATCTCCAATACAAACATTAGATAACGCTGCTTTACTTCCAGGAGTCACCCTGGAGATGGTGAGAGGCTGGTCAAAGTCCTTCCCACCGAAGAGCCTGAAGCCCCAGGGTCTGGGGCCCTCGATAACGATACGGATCATGCCGGACATGCTGCCGGTGTGCGCGTCCGGGAGGTAGGGCGCTAGGGGCTGGTCCTACGCAATCTCCCCGCAGCTGCAGAAGGGAATGCCAGGGTGAGCTTAAACAGTCACGGAGTCCTGCGCACTCCTCCCCTGCCGCTAGGAGGGAGGGAGGAAGGAACACCCAAAGCCCGTTGCCAGCAGCCACACGGCTAAACCGGGAGAGCCCGGGGCAAAATAGGGAGGACTATTCAATGCTGCACCTTGTACAAGATGCATGGGGGGGGGGGTCTTTGGTGCCCAAAAGAAACTACACTCACCGCAAACAAAAGGCACGGCGTGAAAACCCGGTGTGCAGGGCAGCGAGGAGAACGCAGCGCTGGTTCGACACGCGAGTAGTAGATGGAAATGTGAAACGTGGTTACTAATTAAGATACAGGGCCTAACTAGGCGGGCAGCGCGAGAGAGCAACAGCAAGAAGATCCTCACGGGCAGACGATCGATAAAAAATGGCGGATGGGAGCTTCCAAACTTTTTCGGATTCGGGGGCGTGTTCCTGCTGTTCGAAAAAGGGCGTGGCTAAAAAGTGGAAAGAACAGCACGGAACACGCCCCCGAATCTGAAAAAGACGGAGCCTATTTGGAGGGACGGCTCTCTCCTCCAATGGCTGGCCTCCGTTTAGGAAGCCAGCCAATGAAGGAGAAGCAAAAAGAGAGGCGGGCTAAATAGCCACTCTAGAAAACATTAAATCTCCGACTTCCGGTTCTGCCTTCGGCAGACCGGTAGTCCTCGACCTAAAAAACAGATATATAAAATGTATACAGCTAACAAAATTTTATAAGTTTAACTTACAAAAACTGTAAATGTTGCCGCTTTAAAATATTTACCGAATCTGAGGAAATTTTATTGCAGAAGGCACCACGCCCACAACGTTTTTCTTCAGTGGTGAAGAAATTTTTAACTTTTTCCAAGGGGCAAACAAAGACCAATGCCACCTTCTTCATTCGCAAGATTTGCCAAAGAGTTCTGTTACGAGGGGATCTTAACAAAAAATACTCGTGCGGCACAGCAAGTATGATTAAACACCTAAGGACCCTTCATCCAAACAATCTTGCACGAGAAGAGTGCAAACAGATGAGAAACACTCCCGTTCTGTATCTGTAAAAAAGAATCACAAATAAATGTATATTAATAACTTTCAAATGTATACTATTCCATTACTGTACAAACACATTTTATATAAAAACTGACTAAGAAACTATAGCCCTGAACCACAAGTGTGACGATCGTTAAAACACTACATGCATAGTGCATACTACTTTGAAGGAGTTCATGCCCTAAAGCCTACCTCACTAAAAGTCTACATGCTAACTGACTAAATGATTACAGTACTATAAGGAGACACACTGGGTGAGTGACAGGGTGTTTGCTAGAAGAGTATGAATACTAACTAGGGAATTGAAAGTGTGAAACACAACTGTGTAGGTGATTAGAGGACTGCATCCATACTGCATAGGCATTTAAAGCAGTCCATGTGCTAAGGCCTGGCTCACGTCATGACTACTTGGGTACTGACTGAGGACAGTGCCTAGGTGAATTTATAAGTGCTAGGCTTTTCGCACAGGGAATGGATTAGTACTTGGTACTGAATGGGTCACTAGGGGAGTGCAAAAGCAGTCACAAGTGCTGGACTGTATGGATACTGACTAGGAAATTTAAAGTGTGAAAGACAAGTGTCTAGGTAGTTAGAAGACTGCATGCATAGTGCATAGGGGTTTGAAACAGTCCATGTGCTAAGGCCTGGCTCAGTGTATGAATACTTAGGCAGTGACTGAATGATTAGAGTACTGCAAAGATAGTATCTTGGCGAATTTATAAGTGTTTGGGTTTTAGCACAGTGAATGGATTAGTACATGGTGCTGAATGGGTCACTAGAGGACTGCAAAGGGAGTGACAGGGTATTTCCTGGAAGTGTATGGATACTGACTAGGGAATTGAAGGTGAGAAAGACAATTGTGTAGGTGGTTAGAGGACTGCATGCATAGTGGATAGGGGTTTGAAACTGTCCATATACTAAGGCCTGGGTCACTGGATGAGTACTTGGGTACTGACTGAATGATTAGAGTACTGCAAGGAGAGTGCCTGGGTGAATTTATTAGGGTTTGGCGCAGTGAATAGATTAGTACATGATGCTGAATGGGTCACTAGAGGAGTGCAAATGGAGTGACAGGGTGTTTGCTGGAAGTGAACGGATACTGACTAGGGAATTGAAGGTGTAAAAGACAAGTCTATAGTATGTTAGAACACTACATGCATACTGCATAAACATTTGAAGCAGTCTATTTGGTACTTAGAAACTGACTAAATAATCAGACTACTTCTAGGACAGTGCTTAGGTAAAACGTTTACATTTTCAGTTCTGCCACAGTGAACAGAATAGTACATGGTACTGCACCTTAGTGTCAAAACCCTGACTCATTTTATCAATGCATAAGCAAAGACTAGCTTCTAATGCTACTAAAACTTGACAACATGAGAGGTTTTAAATTAGTTATCTGTCAGCAAATACACGATGTTACCAAATGCTTCTCTCATAGTGGTTCTCAAATGCACACAGACTCACAGTGTAATTCTAGAAAAAAAACCACTATACCTAGGAGTTTACCAAAAATCATTCACTACTGTGGACGTGGTAAGCAAACTGCACACAATCTTCATATTTCAGGACTGCACTTTTGTGTCAAAGCCTGACTCATTTAATCAAAGCATAAGCAAAGACTGGCTTCTAATGCTACTAAAACTTCACAACATGACCGGTTTTAAAACAGGTATATGTCAGCAAATACACGATGTTACCAAATGCTTCTCTCACAATCCTTACCCAAATGCACACAGACTCACAGTGTGATTTTAGACAAGCAACACTATCCTAGGAGTTTACCAAAACTCATTCACTACTCTGGAAGAGTTAATGGTACTGCACACAATCTAAATATTTAAGTACACCACTTCAGTGTCAAAGCATGACTCATTTAATCAACGCATAAGCAAAGACTGTATTCTAATCCTACTAAAACTTCACAACATGACAGGTTTTAAAACAGTTATCTGTCAGCAAATACATGATGTTGTTACCAAATGCTTCTCTCACAGTGATCCCAAATACACCCTAACTCACAGTGTGATTCTAGACAAGCACCACTATCCCTATGAGTTTACCAAAACTCATTCACTACAGTGCAAGTGGTAAGGGAACTGCACACAATCTACATATTTCACAACTGCAATTTACTGTCAATGCCTGACTCATATAATGAAAGCATAAGCCATAACTGTCTTCTAATGCTACTAAAACTTGTCAACCTGACTGGTTTTAAAACAGTTATCTGTCAGCAAATACACAATGTTACCAAATGCTTCTCTCACAGTGGTTCCCAAATGCACACAGACTCACTGTGTGATTCTAGACAAACAACACTATCCCTTGCACTATATCAAAACACATTTCTTCATCTAGTAGTAGTACTACATTTTAGTATAGAAACATAACATAACTCATTTCACAAATTCATAAACAATGACTGGTTTCTAATTCTACCAAAATATAAAAACTGCACAGTTATCTGTCTACAAACACATGAAAAACACAAATGCCAATCACAGAATGGTTTCTACATGCACACACATTGTAGAGAAAAAAAGTACTCCCTACACTTTAGCAGTAAAAATACATTAGTTTGATTAAAATCAAAATAGTCTACATACATCCCCTCAAAATTAAATAACTCATCTTTCAAGTTCTTTTGTAGATTAAGGAGTATATCAATCACTCACCATATTTTCTTTTACAGAATCTCTGCATTGTGCACCTCTCAGCAAAAGCAAAGAATGAAAAAGTTTCCCTTTCATTTTCCACACATATAGATGTAAACATCAAATCACAATCCTTCGCACATAAACTCAAAAGCAAACACACATATCTATTGGTTAAACATTTCAACACTTTCTAACTGAAATACATTTCAACCCTATCCCCAATCTGCCTTCTGCCTGTTACCATAGAAACAGGTCATGGAACACTGCACTCAGCTCACAGGTCACAAGTTCAGCACACAATGTTCCTACACAAGACAGGAAGTGTGCTTGACTTTTCAACATATCAGCTTATCATACATAATGTTCCTTACAATCTGTTTTTGTTAACCAATAACAATCATGCCTTTAAAAAACTAAAATATACACGCTACCTTTCAGTGTAGAAAGTTGTTATACAACCAATGATTTCTTGTTGTTTTTCAAAAAACATTGCCGTGGATCCGCGCACCCACCGCGAGAGACTCCGTGCATCCAACGCGTTAGGATGCGCGCACCGTGCGCTCATTACGCCGCTTTTTTTTTTAAAAAGGGGGGCCACAGGGGGTCCTTCTGGGACCCCCTAAGCAGATCCAGAGGGTCAGAGTATTTCCACTCTGCCCCCTTTATATCTTTTACACACTTATTCCCCTTCCATCTTCAGCCTCGCTTCAGCCGAGGCAGAAAATGGCCGCCAACAGTTCCTGGTTTCGAATGTAGAGAGACGCTCGACAGACAATTAGCATTCAGCGTGCGATCGGGAGGGTGCGCGCTCCGTTCGGGGAGGGTGCGCTTACGGTGCAGGAACGGTTCGCGGATCCTCCGCGGCCATAGATATCACTAACTTTCTTACCCTAATTTTCTCAGGAACTACTGAACAGATTCACACCAAATATGCAAAAGGCACGAGTCCGAACTGAGGACTATCTCTTTGCCAAATTTGTTGTCATTCCGTTCAGCGATTCGGGCTGTAGCTGCGACAACAGATCCTATGGGAAATTGCATGGGGAAAACGTGTTTTGGGACCCCCCATTTTTCTCGGCCCCCGCTTCACGGATCACCGCAAAACTTTCAGGGTAGGAGCGGAGCAGAGCTGGCCAAAAGTTTGGAGAATTTCGCGAAGATTCGTCAATCGGCGTCAAAGATATTCCCAATAGAATGTTGCGGATTTCCTATGGAAAATAGGTCCTAACTATAACTATCTACTGGCGACCGCCAGTAGATAATATACATATATATATATATATATGAATGTTATGCATTTACCTTTCAATATGTTGTCCCTCGATATTGTGTTCACAATACTCCATATTCCAGATTACAATTCATACAAGTAAATGGACAGTCACCCCAGGTGATTATGACTGGGGGCTGAGCAAACAGTTGAAAAGAAAACACAATCAATTTGCACAAATTCCATTTAGAAGTAATGTACAGTATTCCACATTTGCTCTTGCCGAAGGAGCATTAGATTAGCCCAGTGGACAGGCCCAGAATGCTTCTGGGGCTGTCAGCCTGAGGCTGCTTCATGTCCCCTGACTGCTGCCCTGTGGTCCCCTGACTGCTGTCCTGTGGTCCCCTGACTGTTGCCCTGTTGTCGACTGACTGCTGCCGTGGCCCCTGACTGCTGTCCTGTGGTCCCCAGACTGCTGCTCTGTGGTCCCCTGACTGCTGTCCTATGGTCTCCTGACTGCTTCCCTGTGGTCCCCTGACTGCTGCTGTGGTCCCCTGATGGGTGTCCTGTGGTCCCCTGACTGCTTTCCTGTGGTCCCCTGACTGCTGCCCTGTAGTCCTCTGACTGCTGTCCTGTGGTCCATGACTGCTGCCCTGTGGTCCCCGGACTGCTGTGGTCCGCTGACTGCTGCCCTGTGGTCCCCTGACTGCTGTCCTGTGGTCCCTGGACTGCTTTGCTGTGGCAGTGCCGGCACATGTCCTGAGAACAGTATAAGGGCATCACTTCTCGAAGAAATGTTTCCTTTCCTTAATTGGTTTTCTTGCACGACAGTTATGATTAGCGGCGGCCTGCATGGATCTGAGGTAGAGGGGCAGGGGCGGTAGAAAGGGGGGAGGATGCAGAGGAAGCAGGCAGCAAAAAATAAAATGAAAAACGTACCTTTTCGCTGCTTCCTCGCAGCGTCTCTCCTCCATAGTCCTCCCTCGCTGACCTGAACAACAGGAAGCACATACAGGCTCCCAGTCAGGAAATCACAATACTGCCTTAGCAGTGTTGTGATTGGTGTGAGCGGCGTGTTTCGATGCTCAGGCGCTGACTGGGAGCCTGGGCATGTTCTCCATGCGGCCAAGCAGTCATTGCGCACTTAGGAGGGAGCTACCACTCCTCCCCTACCCCCCCCACGCAAAACTGCGAAAGTAGGATAAAATAAAATGATAACACAAGTTATTATCAGTTTATTTTCTCTTTATTTCACTGCTAAAAAGCAGTGGGACGACGCTCCGCCGCCTTAGCGGAGGAGCCGCCACCGGTTATGATTGAATGTAAAAGCGTCTGGTAATGTACGTTCACGTACCTCCTTTGTTTACTGCTGCTTTGCAGTGATAGACAGACATGAATGTGTCTCCATGTGCAATGTTTACTGTACACTGATTTGGATTTCCTATATAAATAGCAACGCTTGCAGCTTGTCTACAGCTGGAAATTAGACCCAGTCCTATTAAAGTGAAGGATATGACAGGTTTGTCACATCGTTTCCTGTGGCAACATAAAACGATTCCACATTGTCAGTGCTAATCTGGCACCAAGCTATCTTCTTTCAGAGATTGTTTTCTGTGTTCTAGGATCAAAGAAGGGCAGCTGTTTGGAAGGCGCTACACAAAATGAATAAATCCATGGTTTGTAATGGGTCGTCTGACCAGCAGTCATACTCAGGTTGTTTCCAGCAGGCACTGAGCCCATGGTTTAGCTGCCCATGTACAGCATCTGACCAATGTGGAAGTGGTCAGAGCTGGGCCTCCACAACAATTTGGTGAAACTGACCCCCTTGTCACAAACCAGGTGGGGCTTGGACTAATATGGTAACTCCTGAGAGTGCACCTTTCAAATAAGGAAATAGCGCCCATATTCATGAATAGCTGGTCATAAATCATTGGCCGCAAATTTGGACCAGAAGGACCCCATCTCTCTTGCAAAGGGGTTACTACCCCAACTTGGGGCTGTGGGTAACTTTGCTATGTTTACATCCACTAATTCCATCTTAAACCATTGATATGTATGGATAGGAAATGCTATTTGAAGGGACGCCTACTACACATGCCTCTCAAATAGCTACTCCTTTTTAGATCGAGCATTCGAGACCTTTTGTATATACTTTAGTATATACTAATATGTGTATGTACTTCGTTGGCTCTGGAGATCAGCCCTAGGACCTGTCTGCTTCTGCTTAGGGACGTTTTTTTCTGTTCAACTGCCTCTATATAACTGTCTTGATAGAAAACGACCAGTAGAGGTTAGTAAAATACCAGAATTGCTTTCAGCTGAGGGACTTTCTTTTTTAAATTTTTCTGGCAACTCCCTCTATTTAACTTTCTTGATAGAAAACGACCAGCAGAGGTCCGTAAAATACCAGAATCACTTTAGCATTCTCTGGATTCCAGTCCATAGAAATTGTCTTCCACGAGCACCTGTAGACAATATTTATTTCAAAATTAGTATTTTCAGTAATATGATCACCGAAGGCCCTGATTTTATATTAAAAACAGAGCTTTGGACTGTACCATTTCCTGCTGAAAGGCAATATTTCTAGCCATGTGTTCCCGTACCTGGCGTGTCACGCAGTTTGGTGCTTACTTTTCCTCCATGTTAAAGAACAGTAGATGTTTCAGCACACAGGCTAATGTGCTGCATAGCTAAATACATATCAGGTCCTAAAGGTGAGACCGATTCCATTGCAAATGCTTGTTTAAAAAGTTACCAACTCCTAAAATAGGTTTAGTACATTGCTAAAAGCAGGTTTACGGTCGCAAACTAGGAAAAAAGGACACATGCCAGTTGGGGTCCACTGGATTTTTAAGACTGTCGGACACTCAATATAACATTGATTATTTAGGCCGGAATGAATGTACGACAAGTCAAAACTACAGGCCAAATTCCAAAAGTGAGGATGTCTTCAGAAGTAGATAAGGCACAGAGTAAAATCTACAAGGAGATTTCAATAATGACAAATTAGAATATTACAAAATGAGCAAATTGTGCGGGGATCGAAGCAAAAATATGGCAATATAATTGCTGAAAGACACAACAAAGGAAAAAACACCTAGTACATTTTCTCTAAAATATTTTTTCTGAATATTTACGTTTATTTATCCATATTTGATGCTACTCTACAGGTTGTTTTAAGCCCCTGAAAGCAAGAGAACCAGTAGGGATTGTGTAAATTGGTTGAACAATAAAAGTGCACATTTCGACAATACATTAATTATGTTGGTTCCATTTGAAACCATAGAAGTGAAAATAATAATTTTCAAAAACATGGACCCCTAAATCTTGACCTTACTTAAAAATCTCCCTACAAAAATTCATTTAGTAAACACATATTTTAGGAACGAGTTAATTTATTATTCGAACTCCTATCAAAGAAGCTCTGGGGCAAGAGCTTGATAATATAATGGGAGCAGGCCGAAATTTTTGATGGCAGTTTTTTATGCAAGGTCCAAATTTTGACATTCTGCTTTCTGGCATCTATTTTCCTCCCAAAAATATTTTAGATATCTTTGTTTTCTCTTTATGCTTGTTATACCGGAGTCCTTGTGTTTTCAGCTAAAGCCCACACATGCCCACTTGAAAACCCCTTCAGACTGGTATTTTTAAATCCTGGCTATAGCAGAAGCAGCCAGATGGTTTATGTTAATTAGAGACCTAAGTCAGAATCTTCTCTCATTAAATATTCAAGAAAAAAAATATTCTATATAACATTGCAAAGCAAATGCAATTACACACTAGAGGTTGGTGATCTTGTCTGACGCGACCTTGATTTGCCTTCTAGCGTCTTGGGGACGCGTGGACGTGTGTTCCCACGGTGATTTCAAAAAGGTTAAGGAGGGGGAGACACCACAGGAAGAAGAGAGTGTGAATAAACAGCCTGCAAGGGTGAAGTAAGACAAGGAGGAGGGTGGGGTATGGAGGCCCGGTGGGGGGTTGGGTTGCAGTTGCTTCTGGATTATATAATGAAGTGAGAATGGTCAACCAGGGGTTCCAGAGTGGGCTGCCAAGCACCAAGAGAAGCTGTCCACCTTGGAAGATTTCCAGATTCAGGAAGGAAGGAGTTAGTGGTAACAATTGTATCACATGTTGTCTTCCAAGTGACAAAGCCACTCGTCCACTCACTCACTATTAAGTGTAAAGTAGTTCTATATTGTGGTGGCGTCTCCGAGTCACTCTCCACTGTGTTGGAGTATTTGTAAGCGAGATGCAGGCAGCGGGGGCTTCTCCGCAATTGCGGAGGAGCATCGCTTCACTGGCTCAGAGCCAGCAGATGAAAAATAAAGCAATATTTTATAATCGTTTTATTTTTCAGCAGCTGGCTGAGCGAGTGTGTGCAGAGTGGGGCAGGGCCAGGCTATGGAAGGGAGGAGAAGGAGTGGTCGGTGCACTTTTAAGTGCGCATGTCCAGCCAAACTGACATGCTCACTTAGGTTTCTCCAACCCAGCTGTATTGCATAGCCAGGTATGAAAAACAGAACAGACTCCCTGTGCCTGAGTGAGCGTTAATCCAGCCCGCTCAGTCCAATCTCCACGCTGCTCTCATGCGCCCCCTCTACCCTCTCGACCACTCTTTATCTGTGTCGGCCGCCAGTGGCTGCAGGAGGTGGAAGATGCTGGGCCTGTATTGTAAAATTCCTCCTTTCTCTCTTTTCTGCCTTTCTCTCTCTCTTGCTTAGATTGAAGTCTGATGTGTATTGTTTCTGTGTATTATGACTCCAAATGAAAAATTACAACACATAAATGCCAGTCCTCAAAAATGGGTGCACTTGCCCCCCAGCTGCAGCCATCAGCACATATAGGCACTCGAAGAGAGGCGTAGCCAGTTGAGATGAGGGCAAACAGGCTGAAACTGCTGGAGGTGGTTATCATTCCACCACTCCTGCCTACAGAGGGATGAACCAAAGAAGACCTGTGCCTGTCCCTGGTCTAAACTCTGGCCCTGGCCCTGTCCTTGGTCAATGAGAATGCAGAAAGGGCCGGACTGGCTATTTATCCCACTGGGCATTTCCCTGGGGAGGGGGACTGAAGCTACTGATGGCAGGTTTTTGAAGGTCCAGGGCAACTGCCTCCAGCTCTCCGGGGTTCATAGCATGAGGCAGAGTAGGCACAAAGAGAGAAAAGCAGAGAGAGAGAAAAAAACATAGACAAAGATGAAAGAGAAAGACAGGAAGGGAGTTGGGACTTATTTGAACATTTTTGCCAAGACTGCTTTTAGTTCCCTTCGAATCCTTAAATATAGAGCCATTTTCAGCCTAAGTCAAGCATCTTTACACATTGCCACGCTCTCTCCTCCCTAATTCAAGTTTGGAAAATACAGAATGTTTAGCTCAGTTCAAGGCAGGACAGCTGATGAAGGAGTATTTTACACTTGGACATGTAATTTTATATTTGGAACTTGCAATGTGACTGCAGAACACATAGGATACAGCAACATAGTGGAGCTTCATTTTGCAGATATCCCCCACTACAAATAGCAACTTGAGAGCAAGAACCACTGGCAGTGCTTAGTTTCAGCCGGTGGGGGGCACTGGCACTTATTTTTGAGAACAAGCACTTATGTTTTTGCTTCAGTTATTTACTGAGCGGAAGAGCAGAAAAAGAAACAGATATGAAAGACAGAGAAAAAGAAGGACACCACAGTCACAGAGAAAGAAAGCAGGAGCTTGTAAGAGTGAGATAAAGGGGAGTGAGTGTCTGGTAGTTAAATAAAGAGGCACAAGGTGGTTTTAAGACTACCATCCTCAGTATTCGGTGCGCCTAGAGCTTTGGGCACCGGCAATCTTTCTTTTAGAAACTAAGCACTAACCAATAGGTTTCCAGTCTCTTTGTTTTGCTAATTCTAAAATACCTTTGGCGATTGACATGTTGACCTATTAAAAAAAGCACTGGCAAAGCCAAAAGGTTTCACCTTTGAGATCAATGGGCTCTGCCAGTGAATTTTGTTCAAGCTGCAAAACATGAAGAAAAAGAAAAGAAAAGATGTAATGGTGCAGCCTTAGTGCCTGCTTCATTTTATATGCATTTGCATGAATCATGAGGTTTGCACGTGACGAGCGCACTATTTTCTTTATTTACCTATCTGAGATGGATCAGTAAATAAAAGAAGCATTTGCAATGCAATAGGTCTCGCATTTACGCGAGTTTGAGCTATTGGCATTGTAAATGACACTGCCTTTTATTTAGGTTTTGGTTTTTAAAACATAAAATAAAAGGCATTGTCATTTACAATGCCAATAGCTTAAACTCGCGTAAATGCAAGACCTATTGCATTGCAAAGGCTTGTTTAGGACCTGTGTCCTGACAACAAGCAAGCAGGGCATCGACCCTTGGGTTCTCCATAGTGAACATAATGCAGGGGGCACCACCTCCCCTGAGTGGAAACAGAGGAGAGGGTGTGGCTTAAGGGCTAGGGCGGCCGACTTTGAAGCTGGGGAACGAGAATCGAGTCTGGCGGGACTCTCAAACATCCTGTGATTCTGGTCAAATCACTTAATCTCCCCGTGCCTAAAAATGAATGTGCCCGTCTGTAATGCAACTGGTGCTCATGTAAAGCAACCTTCGGGTCAAGTTCGCGCTGTACAAAACTGCAACAAAAAAAAAAATAGACAATGCAGGAAGACATTCAATGACTCGAGGCGGGGAGAACAAGGAAGTGTCATCCGTTATGCGGTTTTTACTGTGCCCCAATGAAACGCTACTACAATCCATTGCCTGCTTAACCACGAAGTGACGCATTCGCGGCCCCTACATGCCCTACATGGGTTGCACCAACCCAGCCTCACCAGGGCCAGACTGGGATCCACAACTGGTCCTGGCAAAGTGCTCAGCCGCCGAGCTCTTTGCCTGGGCTGGCTTTCGGCCGATTTTGTTACAGGGCCGATTTTGCAGGCCCTGTAACAAAAACGGCCCCCAGGGGTGCAAAACCGGCCCCCACCCGTGCGGCGCACCGGGGGATTGCCCGGTGCCCGCTACAGCCAGTCCGGCCCTGAACCTCACATTCGTAGGGTGCTTGTCAACTACTGTTGCACTGACCAGACACGTTGTGAAAAGGAACTTAAAAATCTTGTTTTGCAGAAACACTACGATCTGCTCCCGTTGCCCAGACATGCCGGGCATTTAAAAAATATTTATATTTCAAACGGGTTCCACGCCAGACATGCACCAGGGGCTACGGAGTGGAAAAGATAAAAACACAGACCCTCAACATGTTTGCAGACGTCAGTCGCAGAGACGCCCAGCTGGCAAACTTGTCAGAGGCTCTTTAAATAGAAGATTCTAGAGGCCGCCATGCCACAGTGCTGGACCGCACAGCCTTGAAAGATACAACACGCACAACGCCCTTGCAGCCGGTGTCTGTAGGGCTACAACTGCAAGCATTCATATTCGGTTGTGTTTCAGTTGCTAATGCCTTTGTGAATGTATTTTTTTCCTACTGAAGGGCGAAAGTTCTTTCCATTAAAATTAAAAACAGAAGTACCGAAGAGCGATTGGTACAGTGCTCTTCAAGTTTTTTTGAAGAGTTCCGAGACGTGTGCCAATGTCTCGGGAGGCAGAAGTGCCACCACGACCCTCCCTGACAGTGGGTGTCCCTTTATAGCGCCGCTATACTAACGAGGCGCCCTGCCTATCCCAGTGAGCGCCTTACCTGTCTGATAGTTGCTGCGCCTCCCCGGGCTCCAGCGCCGCCTCGGCGGCCTCGTCCTCCAGTAAGAAGGACACCTCAGATACGCAGTCGCAGTCTGCGGGGTGCGGGCCTTCAATGTTCTTGCGCAGAGTTGATTCCTCCCTTGGCCACTGCCCGGAGAGCTGGAAGAGACTAGTCATTCCGGCAGCTTCAGTTCTCCTGACTCAGGAGGGGCTTTAAATAGCATTCTAGAAAGTTATACAGCAACACCACCGAGATTTGCTTCGTACAGGCTCCCGCCCTCCCCTTCAGCGCAGCGCTGGGTTGGGCCTAGTGCAGTGTTGTTTGATCCAAGCTCTGCTTTCAACGCCCCGACTTTAACTGCCCAGCCCAGGTAAATCGCCTTTGGAGTCGTTGTATACCCTTAACAGACGGCTGTTATTTCTAGTGCACTAGAACGTTATAGGCAGAGCTGAGGTACTTCCAATGACAGCGATGGCGATTAGGGAATTTGAATGTGAAGTGGCGTCATTGCTTTAATGGGCTGGTACTGATACTTACACCTATTTAGTTTGAAGGGCGAGTACCTGCACGCACTTCTCAGCAGTGGCTCAATACTTTTGATGGGAGAATCAATAGCACACAGGCACTCTTAGACAGTGAGTACCTACACTTCTATAATTCCGTTTCAACCATTGAATGGCATACATGTTTGTCATGAATTGCACTAATCAAGAACAAGCATTGGCAAAGTCTATGTGGCATGGGCAACACAGGCAAGGGGAAAGTGGTAGGAAACAAGTAACACTCCAGGGGCAGAACAAAGAAAAACAAGCTCTCACGCATTGCAGATGCTTGTTTACATCGCGCTGTCTATCCTCGGGCAAAGTACGAGCTATATAAAACAAGCATCGATCTCTTAGCTTTATGGGGACATGTGTTTCTAATTAGCGTGAATTAGAAACACATGGCCTCATAAAGATAAGAAAGTGCTTTGCGACAGCAGCAAAGCAGGTGACCTAGTCAGATTGGAGGCGAAAGGGTGTCCACAAAAAACTCTCATTTCCAATGGCAGGCCACCGTTTAGCACAAACGGTGACGCCAGCCAATGGAAATGAGGGGCGGGGCTCAAAGCCCTTTTCTGAAATCCCTCTCTCACAAAATTTCTCGCCAGAGAGCAGCGCATGCGCTGCAACGCAAGCAAGACCTAAAAATATAAAATATAAAATCACAAAAGCATTTTTATATTTAAAGCAGAAGGACCAGCAGTAATTTAAAAAAGAAAATAGGACTGGCAAGAGTGGTAAAAGGGAGCAATGGAGGAGCAGGATGCGGGAGGAGTTAGGTGAGTAAAAGAAAAAAGGGCATGAGGAAGGGAGCAACAAGGATGGCAGGTGGAGAAGCACACAAGGGAGAGAACACAGGTGGAAAGGCAGAAGCACATGCGAAAGATCAACAGGGAGCACAGGCGAGAGAAGCACAAGGGTGACAGAGATTAACAAGGAGTACGGGAGAGAGGAGCACACAAGGGAGACCGAAGGAAAACACACACACTCTCATGGAGTGCTTAAGCAAAAAGAAAAAAGAAGATCCCTAAAAGTGAACAGTGGAAGGACACAAGTAAAGAGGTATTGCTTTAGAGGAGGGACAAACACAACATGGGAAACCTGAGCTTTTGAATTAGAAGCAAGTAAATGAGAGTCACAATAAAGCCAACCGTGGTAAGCAGCAGGCAGGCTCTAAGCCCACTGTAAAGTCTTGGGAGGGTGACCATTGTTCTTTTGCAACCAGACAGCGAAGGTAGGCTCAACCTGAAAAGTGCTGTGCCTTAGTCAAACTTCACTTTGTATTAGTGGAAGATAGCACAGATGCATTTTAATGAGTGTAATTCACCGGATTGCATTGAACTTGCAATATTCATTCTCTTTCACTGCTTTCAACCTGAATACTATAAAGATATCTTATATTGTGTCAGATTTATTTAACATGAGAAATGGGTTTTTGTAAAGTAAACTTTATTGGACGTAGGGCACTAATTTAGCCCTTGAAAGACAAAGGTGCAAACGCCATTGTTGTTGTGTCACACTTGTGCAGTGGTTGATTAGTAGACTAGGAAACCTGTGCTCGAATCCTGGCTTGCCACTTACCCAAACCTTGTGCCCCCAGGCACATATCTTTGTTTCACTCTCTCTATCTCATTTTCCGTAACTGGACTGCCAAATTTGGGAGCACCTTCAAGTAATTCAGTTCCGAGTGTGAACCACACTCAAACAAAATCCTTACTTTTATATGTTTTAATGCAAAATAATGTTGTTCAAGATAGAGTAATACAAATTGTCATTTATATTTAACACATTCAAAATTATTTGCCTTTTGGCATTTCAACATCGTTTTGGTGTTATTTTTTGGGGGTAAGAAGTTCTTTTGTCTAGTGTTTCCAAATAAATGTTTACAAATTAATAATTTCTATAATTGTCACCAATGCAGTAATAAAATCTAGCATACTACAATGGAACACTTACTAAATATATTAACATGATATTTCTGGGCCTAGCAAGTGTTTCGGCTCAGGGCCATGGCACATACTTTGCTCGACTCTGACAACGGCTAAAAATGTAGGATTGGCGGCTTCATTTAGAGCCCCCTAGTGGCTCTTCCTGACAGTACCACCTGTGTTGAGGCCTCACTTGAGCACCTCACATAGAGAGGCTGATCAGGCAAGGAATACTCCTGGCTCAGGCCTCCCTCTAGCCCAAAGTGTGGCTCTGGCCTCCCTCTAGCCCAAAGTGAGGCTCGGGCTTCCCTCTAGCCCAATGTCTGGCTCGGGTCTCCCTCTAGCCCAAAGTGTGGCTCTGGCCTCCCTCTAGCCCAAAGTGAGGTTCGGGCCTCCCTCTAGCCCAATGGCTGGCTAGGGTTTCCCTCTAGCCCATAGTGTGGCTCGGGCCTCCTTCTAGCCGAAAGTGAGGCTCGGGCCTCCTTCTAGCCGAAAGTGAGGCTCGGGCCTCCCTCTAGCCCAATGTCTGGCTCGGGCCACCCTGTAGCACAAAGTGTGGCTCAGGCTTCTCTCTAGCCCAATGTCTGGCTCGGGCTCGGTTCCAAAGCAAAGCCAGGACAAGCCCTCCAAGCGCTGCTTCATACTGTGACATCTCCAAGGCTGCTTTCTTTTGTTAATATATTATCAAGGCAACCTGACCCCAAACATCTGACTCCCGCTCACTCCCCCCCACACTATTTTGCAAGCATGAAGAGTGTCTGTCAGGCTGAGCAAAGGTCAGCCTGACAGACACTATTCATGTTCAGGTTATATAGCCAGGTGCTGTACATGTGCTAGATGGGTAATGGGCCTGGCTGCGCGAGCTGAACAATGCCGGGTTGATGATTTCACAGCCCTGTGGGTTTGACCTCAGCCCAGCAAAGCACATGATGGTCCTCCCCTCATGAAGAGAGGGAGCATCACTGATAGATCTGGACCTGGGTGCTTCAGTTTTAAGCCCTGAAGTGCTCAGGGATGAGTGCCCAGCAGTGACGCTTGTGACAGAGTGGGGTGGGGTCAAGTCTCATTCACCCCATCCCACTCAGTGACGAGAAATGGACTGATGACTCCTTCCCTTGGCTGACCCATAACAAGGTCACACAATGAGAGAAGGTGTCAGTCCCAATAGTCCAAGAACCCCAGAGGCTCCCCTCCCACCACCCGGTGTCACAGCCAGCGACCCGTTAATTTGTCTTTTTAACATTGGGTGCATGTGTGTTTGTATCAATGTATGCATATTTGTGGATACGTGCTGTGAATGGGTGTGTGCATGTGTTTGCGCCTGTAAATGGTGGGTGTATGTGTGTGCACTTCTGAATGTATTAGTGTGTGAGTGTGCATGTGGATGGGTGATTGTGAGTATGTATGCATATGTGTACATGTGTAGTCTGCCGGTCCCCCGCCTGCTCAAATTATCAGCCGCTACTGCTATGTACCTCACTGGCCATTTTTGGCACTATTTCAGTGAAATCTTATGGGTGGCATAAGGTAAACATCACAACCCTTTGCACCTAGATGATTTCAGAGCAAGTAACCCTCTGAATCGATGGTAGCCTATTGCCATTTTTGTAAACAGTGGTGCAGCACTGTGTTTGTTAACTGTCTTAATCTACCTCTAACTAAAACTAGCAAACATTATAGGCATACTTAATTAAAGGGTCAGGATTCACATTTATTAAGCATTAATTTGCACAAAAAGCTCACTTAATGTCAGCCAGGAGCTGGGCACAGAGTTTCAGCTTTATTTTTACAAGTCATTCCTACCAGGTGAATTAGTCTAGTAGGTTCTATTTTGGTAATGAAAGACTACAGCTCCCAGAATGCAATGCTTTGTTAAATGATTGGGCAGGACTGGAGACATGCATCCTGTACACACAGAACAATTTGCCAAACCTATTGACCTACAATGAGGCCTCTGGCAGTTCCCCATCCTGCCGAAAAACATTAGGGTGTAACCTGCTGTATAAGGCCACAGACGGTGAATTTAATGAGAAGACTGGAGGTAGGTTTTTATTGTCATTAAAGAAAACATTTTTTTAAAAATCCAGAATTAGAATATTAACTCAGTACATAAAAGCCTCATGACGTCAGCATCCTCCCTCTATTCACTAGTGTTCCTTGACATCTACATAGCTCTCTGGTTGTTTTTTACTAAGCTTGTCCTTGTTTTATTTGGGGTATTTTAAATTGTTTAATGTTTGATAGGTATTGCTTGGAGAAGATTGTGTGTGTGTTTCTTTAGGTTGAGATACTCCCAAGTTATGGGAATGTCAATGTTTTAGGTTTAAAATTCAGGTTATTTGAGGTAAATAAAAATAAATTCAGGAGGTAAGTTTAAATGTAGCAACCCTGGCAGTGATCAGGCTGGCCCGCTCGCTTTGCTCACTCGCTTTGCGTACGATAGGGGCTGGTTAGACAACATTTGCCAGGTTCGCTTTGGTTCCCAGTCCTGAGCTGGCTGTCTGCCTTTCACCCTGAGGCCTGCGCTCTGGAAATGTGTGTGAGGATTATAAGTGCTGTCAAGTGTGGCAAAGCTTTCCTTGTAATACAAACAAACATATAATAGACAAACACACGTACAAACCAGGCCTGTTTGCGTGCCAACATGAGAGCACTAACTGTTTAGAGAGTGTCTTTGTGTGTCAGGGTTAGAGACAGAAATCTAGGGCCAGATGTAGGTAATCCACAAATACCGAATTCTTAATACCGAATTTTACCGATTCGGTATTAAGAAATCGGTATTTCTTATGTAGGTAATGAATCGGTAAAAAATACCGATTCCTTAATATTCCTTATTACTATGTACCGCTATCTGAATGTAGGCACAATGGTTTTCTGAGGTGTGCAGGGTTACTTACATGGCTTAGTGTAGGTAATCCACCTTTTCTGCGTGGTCACCTCAGAGTTTTCACCGTTTGCTGGGCCCTATGTTTTTTTATTTTTTAGATTTTTCACACTGGGGTACTGCTGTCCAGTGTTCACTGTATGTGCTTTGACCCCTAAAACGTGGAAAAATTGACTCATCCCTGATTGGTGCATTTAACCTTTCTATAAGGCCCTTGTATATAGGGCAGAAATACACTCATGGCATGAAAAGTCGACTGTCGCCTCTGGATTGCAGCACTGAGTGTGACAAAAGAAAACATAGCTTCAGGTCAACCTTGTGAAGCCTGACGTCTGCTGTATAAAACTTACAGTACGACTGGTTAAAATAACACTTTTTAACAGGTAAAACCTCCCTTTTAAATATTAGTAAGCCAGCGCCATGAAAGCCTCGTAGTCCACAAAGTAGGGTGCATGGTATTTAAAAGTGAGGCAGAGAAAATTAATATTATCATGTCCCTACCGTGACAAGGCCCAAAAGATATTATTCTTACTGTGGTAGGACTATCTGTACTGTGTAGAATACCAAAATGTAGATTAAAATAGTAATACTGCAAACTCATGAAAGGGACCAGCTAGAAAAACATTAAGACACTGTTTTAATACTTAATAAAAATCCAATTTAACTGTGAACATTTAGTAAGTTACATTTTCCCTGCCTGAAGTTCCTGGGGTCTAATTTGCATTAGCTTTCCAGCTTCTCCTGCTCTGCGCTCAACTTTGAATGGGTGTGAACAATGCCTTCCAGAAGCAAATAATAGACTGACCTGAATGGGCAGAGGCGACTCCCCTGAACTCCACACAATAGTCAGAGTGGGGGCTGTGGCGGCATTCTATGACATCACACTGTCAAATCCTGAAGACATTTGCTAACTTGAAAATGGTAAGGTTGGCCCCAGGAATTTTAATTCCATTTGTTAGGGAATGCCCAGCAGTCACCCCCACCACCTAGCTGGTGCCAGGCATTAATCAGGCACCTCCAGGTACCCACTTCAGAACACTTTCTGGAACTGTAGAAGATCAAAAGGGGACTGGATCCACTTGGTGTATCGCCAAGGGCTCCATAGCGGTCGGCCCAAATTGCATCTTAGTAAAGGTCTAACTTGACCACTGACAATCATTGGTGCTTTACTTTTTCTTTGCTCTATTTCTACTTAAAAGTAAAAAATTCATATCCCCAGTTCCCCTTATTGGATTTTTGTGTAATTTTGTTTATCAAATTGTACTCCATGGGGTCAATTACAATGTCGTTCGGAAAGGCTCCGAACGGCATTCAATTAATTTGAATACGATTCGGAAGCCTAGTTTTCGACCGACTCCGAAACATTTCCGAATGACTGATTATGATGTCCGAAACCCTCCGAACTGTCCGACTCGGTTCCGAACGGCATTTGGAGTAACCCAGTTGGTCGGAGCCGACTCGTACATGTCTACGGGCAGCGTTTCCGTATGTGCGATTAGGAAGTAATATCCTGCCAGTCTTTCGGAATCGGTTGTCCCGACATGGATTGGCTGTCGTAATCTGACCTTGGGGGCCCGTAGCAGGCATCCCTTCACCCAGCATGCCCCGAATCGGGCCCGTGGGGGGACCCATGGGTCCCCCTTTCCATGCATGCACAGTGTGGCAGGCACCATGGGGTGCCCGCCACAGGGTGCAAGGGTTTTTACAACCACCCCTATTTTCAATGAGAGCCTGTGTTCTCGTTCGGAACACAGGCTCCCATTGAAATCAATGGGAGTCCGACCGAACGGTGTTCGGACACACCATAATCTGTTGGTCGGACTGCTCGAACCCGAGTCGTTCGGAAAGCATTCCGAAACAGATTCGGTCGGACTGCTTTCCAGAAGACTTCGTAATCGACCCCTATATTTCTAACTTGGTTTAGGATTTTTTATTGTTTTGTATTTGGACTTTATTACTGTTTAGTACTGCAAAAATACTTTACACATTGCCCTAAGTTAAGTCTGCCTGCTCTGTTCCATAGCTACCAGGTGGTTGACGTTAAGTTAATTTAGTGGCTTCAAGGGTTCACCCCAACAAGAGTTGTGATTATTTCTTGAGGTGGGTAGTCACCCACCCCAAATAATAATACAATTTCTTACAGCTATTTTTTCCATGATACTTATTTCACATGTTCTTTAGTGCATTTATGTGTAATAGGTAGGCTTACATTCTATTTATGCTGAATGTTCTTTTAATATAGAATATGGTAATAGGAGGACATATCGTAATCTTTATTATGTTACTTGTTTTGTTATTGTTGTGAGTTTTCCTATGTGTTTTCTTTCTATATTTCTTTCCAATTTGTCCAGTGTTACTATGTCATATGCAATAAAACTGTTATGTCTGTGTATGTTTTGTAAGAAAGAGCCGTGGGTTGTGTTTACTGTGCTGCTGGCCTACAAGCACCTATACATTCTAGTTGGAGTTGTTGCCTATGTCATAAATTAGAGAGGTTTCCAGCCTGGAATGAAGTGGGGTGGGTAAAGTTGTGGGTATTGACGTAGACCTACACCTTCTGTGTGCTTGCCGTTTGTTACGATGCAACATTAGAGGAAACACAACACTTTGCTTTGGCAATGTGCAATCTGGCATGATAATATGTGCTTATGTAGAAACTACTTTTTACTTCTGCAATAAATTATTGTGCGGTCTGCTGTTGAGGTTTTAGATCTCATCACAGAACACACTCCCTCTGAAACTTAAACTTCAGTCAAATTTATTTGGTTTTAAAAAGCAACTAAAAACTTGGCTTCTTTCAGCCTCTCTTTAAAGCCGGCTTTTTTCAGTGCTTCTACCAGTTCGTATGTTAGCGCGAAGACGCCTTCGGGCATTTGCCGTGCTTAGTAAGACTATATCAATATGAATAATAAGACACAAGTTACTACTTCCCACTTGCCTATGCAAGTAGTTCACCAATACCACACACTTATACGAGCATGCTGCGCACAGAACCCGCAATGCGCGCTGCTTTGTAAGGCCAATGTAGAAACTGGCATGGCAATAGTACTTTACATGACAAAGTGGAATCTGGCATTGCAATATGTAATTTACACAGCAATATGTACTTTACATGACAATGTGGAATCTGGCAATGCAATATGTACTTTACACAGCAATATGTACTTTACATGACAAAGTGGAATCTGGCATTGCAATATGTACTTTACACAGCAATATGTACTTTACATGACAATGCGGATTCTGGCAATGCAATATGTACTTTACACAGCAATATGTACTTTACATGACAAAGTGGAATCTGGCAATGCAATATTTACTGTACACACCAATTTGTACTTTACATGACAATGTGGAATCTGGCAATGCAATATGTACTTTACACAGCACTATGTACTTTACACAGCAATATGTACTTTACATGACAATGCGGAATCTGGCAATGCAATATGTACTTTACACAGCAATATGTACTTTACATGACAATGTGGAATCTGACAATGCAATATGTACTTTACACAGCAATATGTACTTTACATGACAATGTGGAATCTGGCATTGCAATATGTACTTTACACAGCAATATGTATTTTATATGGCAATGCGGAATCTTACATTGCAATATGTACTTTACTTGGCAATTTGAAATCTGACATGGCAATATGAATTTTACATGGCAATGAGGAATCTGGCACGGAAATATATGCTTTACTTGGCAATCTGGCACGGCAATACATGCACATGCTTTACTGGTGCTAAGAGGATCAGTTTTTTTTATTTTAACAATTTGTGAATAATGAATAAAGATACTGAGTCAACATTCATTAAAATGTCTGATTTGTTATTTCAAAGTTTAGAAGGTGGGAAAGGGCGGAAATCAGGAGGAGAGGACATAAAACAGATGAAAAGAACAGGGAGAAGGAAGGAGGTAATGATGTTAAGTCTCGTTGGTTGATCGCATGGTGCTGATGACACCCTAGGCTTCTTGGAAGCATTTAGAAGGAAATAGAGAAGGTAGAGGCTAGGGATAGAGAAGGAAGATACAAGAAGAGAATGGGGTGGCGGGAAGGAAATATGGGGAGGTGATTTAATGGCATGTCAGGTGCTAGTATTGCATGTAGGCTGCCTCGAGGTACCTTCAAGGCAATGTGAAGGGACAGAAGAGGAAAAGGAGAGTGAAGGAACACACAAGAATGAGGAAATGGATGTTTGTTACTTGTATATTGTGTGGTGGTTTAAATGTGATGAGATGTGTTGTGGTGTTATGTGATTTTTATTTTTATAGCGCGCAACTCATCCGGGAGGGTATCCTGGCGCTGCAAAGCGCTGATAGGGAACAGACGTGGAAGGAATTATGAGGGCAAAGACAGGGACTGTGAGAGACACGGACTGACTGAAAGAGAGATCCAAGCATGGAAATGAAAAGGGAACAGAAGTGATGGATAGTTTACAAAGGATATACATCATACCATAATATTAAACGAACACTATTTCAATTTAATGAAAAGAAGCATTTCACTCCAAAGAGAACAACTAGGAGGAGGTAGGGGTGTGAAGGTAAAGTGACTCTTCCACCCTGCTACACCCCACCCAAAAAAAATATATGTCACCACTTGATTACTTTTTCACAAAGGCTATTGGGCAAAAAATACCAAACACCATATAAAGTGTTGTTTACTTTTGACCTAGCTTTCTGAAAATGTCCTTTTTATTTAAATTGTTTGCTCCTAAATCCTCTTTACTCCGCCCCTGACATTTAAATGAACACCTCTGATGGTGGTGTTTTTATGTCTCTTCTCTACTTGATCCAGGCCTAAATGTTAAGGGCAGGGTAAACCCGCTTTATTCCATCCCCTAACATTTAAAAGAAGACCTCTGATGGGGTGTCCGTGATTACGGCTCTACTCTACATGCCGCAGGCCTACCCGTGAGTCTGGTTAGTGGTAACTGTCTAGCTGGGTCCCTTTTAGGCAAAATACTTAGAAAATTGATTGCAAAATATGCCATGTGGCCTCATTTAATAAAAGAAAGAAATCTCTGGAAGTGAATAAACTTCACAACTTCCTCCTCAATAAGTTGATTAGAGCTCGCTTTGCTTGCTTGCGGATGCCAGTTTTGAACACAGAGAACTCCCTCCACCCCATTGAGGGTCTTTTCCAAGTATGATGGAATTCACAAATCTGCACACTAGGGAACTTATTTACAATCCCTGTGTGCCGCTGGTAGGTTACTTTTTGTGATGTTCCGGTGGTGAAAAAGGCTTAGCCATATCTACAAGGCCACTTTAGCTATCCGGTGTGGCTTTTCATGGCCTTGTAGATATGGAGTGAAGCAAGTCGTTGCGTTGTCTCACACTGCGATAGGGAGGCGTGCCGTGGGTGCTCCGGTAGGTGTTCCGAGGTAACACCCATGGCATTTGACACATTCCTAGATTTACAATGTTCGGTAAACCTGGGAATGCGTCAAAACCCTACTCCTCCCCAGGGGAGGCTTAGAAGAGGCACAACAAGGAGAAATAACCTTATTTCTCCTCGTTTTTAGGTCTCGCGAGCCAAAGGCTCGAAGAGACATTTTATATTTGGGCTTTTCAAAGTGCTGCCGTGGCCTAAAGCTACAGTGCACGTGAACGTGCACGTGCGCAGCGCCATGTGTCTTTCCTCCGTAGCGATCGTAATCACGATCACTTTCACTTTCGCGGGCTCCTCTGTTGCTGGCATTACCCCTCCCTTCTCACCCAGCCCTTCTTGTTTCCCTTTCAGATGAGACCAGACAGCTGCTAAAGACCTGGAAGCCTCTCCCTAGAAAAGAAAGCACACTGCGCACCCATCTACCCGATCCCACCATTGGCTCTGGTTCCCTACATCCCCGCTTCTACAAATCCTTATACCAGCATGTCAACGCAAGTGCACATTACCTCTCTGTTTTCACTGTCTACCTTTTCTCACTATAGCTTCTCTACAGTTCGTCTTTCCTGTATCTTGCTCTTTTCCTAGTTTATATCTTCTTCCTTGTTTCCTAACAATTGTCTTTCTATTTACCTAATTAAGCTTTCCTCCGTCTTCTTTCACTTAGCAGGTCAGTCTGGTATAAACGGACCAGGTCGCAGCTTTATTTCCGCAGCTTTATGTTTGCTTTATTTTTTGCTAAAATTGTATTTGATGCAAGGTTCATCAGGTTTTTGTTTTGCCGTATTGGCGGTTAGTACGACTTGTATTAGGGTTAACTTTATTCAGTCCTTAATGTCCAGCTATGGTTCTCCAATTTTTGGGATGTGATATAATTTGTGTGGTGAGGTCTAACCATGACCGTTAAAAAAAGCGGTTGCATTTAGTTCGTCTTTTGAGCTACGCACAAGATCTGAAAATAGATGCTTTGTTGAACCGGGGAAATGTGAAGTTTCCAAATGTGAAGTTTCCTGCCGTATGAAACTTGAAATTTCCTGAGGCCACACACCGGGAAGACTCCTAAATTCAGGACAATCATTTTTCTATAAATGCCTATCCTGGGCTTCTTTTTCACCCTTTGTATGCAGATCGCTATGCCTATAAATTTTACTTGCTGTATAAGTATTTTTCCTTAATTTTCAATGACATGTTCTGCGGTCTGACTTCTTAGAAGATGTACAGCTTACAGCAATAGAGCTTATTATGTGACAATTTGGCAATGCAAAAGCACTACTTTGGATGTACTGGTGCTGCCGTTTTACTTTAATGTTTGTGTTTTTAGTCTTGTTTACTGGTCTCAGCTACCAGACATTGCGAAAGACCTTTTGGGGGCTTACCAAAACTTGCAGTGGGCTTACAGCCTACCCTTTGCTTACCATTAGTTTGCTTGATTGTCCCTCTAATTTACTTGTTTCTTATTCAATGGCCTGCTTTTCTCTTCTTGTGTTTAGCCCTTCCCTGATACATTGTCTCTTTGCCACCCATTTGATTGGCTAACTTATTTCTTCCACTGCTCAGATTTAGAAAAATATGTTTTTCTATTTAAGTGCTCAATGAGAATGCATGAGTTTTCCAACTCTCTACTTTCTGCACTTCTCCACCACAACCCCTGCCAAATACCCTTTCCTTCAGTCTGTGTTGCTCTTTTCTTCATATGCTTCTCCCATGCCCAATTTACTTGCTGCCTTGGTTGCTGATTTTCACTGTCTCACCTTGCCCACTGTTCGTTACTTCTCCAACCCTCCCCTTTGTTGCTCTCCCACCCCTTGCAGTGCTTCAAATGAGTTTGTTTTTTTTAAGCCATTTTTTTCTGGAGCTCCTGGCAGCTCACATTTGCTGCTTTGCTACTCCACTTTAAGGAATACACTTGAATGCAACTTTTAAAAAAAATTATTCAAGTGCGTCTGCCATTCTGGATTGGTAAAGAAAATAAAGAACGGCCACACCGTTTAGAAGGAGCACAAATGCATGGTGAGGCCTCCACCTAGGGAAAGACGTGACTGTGTCAATTTGCCTTTTTTTTCAGATACTTTTTGCCGGTGTTAATAAGCCGCAGCCTGTTGGCTTTGCCGGTGCTTGTTGTGTTCTGCTTAGCCAACTTGTGATGGTACTTGCTCCGTTTGCACAAAATAATGTGTTACCATCCAACTATAGTCTTGCTTCTCTATTTAAGATTCTGGAGAGTATGGCCACAAGTGATTGAGAGTGGTGAGAGGTGGATGGAACAAGCTGAAGTCTGCACAGCAGCATAAGTTTGTGTTTTATATTAATGTAAGGATTGCGGTCTAGTTTTATTTTCCGTGGCAAATAATTCAGGGTGGATTGAAAACCTCTCTTCTGTTTTTTATGATTTAGAGTTCTTCCTGTTCAAATTTGTAGTTTAAGATTTAATTTTGTTTAATTATGTCTAGGTGAATGCTCATGAAACTGTATACTTTTAATTGTGCTGCAAGTAGACGACTTTTTAAGATGGTGCTGTGGTAAAGGAGAGTGTATAGAGGCTGCAGGACTTGTCTTAGGAGTGTCACGGTGCCAGGTGGACTGTTGCTGCCGGTTCATTTGGGAGAGTGGGGTCTCTTCCAGTTGCAGTACAACACTCAATGTGATGAAGATCAAAAGTTGTGTTTCTTGGAGTGGTTGAGTGTGTTCCTTGCTGCACAGTTGTCTCAGGACTACTGTTGTTTTTGGGGGGAATGGTTGGAGTAGAAAGATGTCTTGCCCTTTGGTGAAGGATCAAGAGAGGAAACGAGGGAGCTCACAGTGGTCTTGGGTGGCTGATGCTCCATGAGGTCTGTGTGTGTGTCTTTAATTTCTCTCCTTCTTGACTCTCATTGCATCCAGGTGTTGGTTCTTATATTTTGCAGTTATTCTATTATATCAGAATTGCATCCAGTTCACTACTTGATAGCTTTGCAGTCCCATTTCATTGCATTATGCTCATTGTTATAATTCATAGCAATACATTGCCTCATGTTTTGCTTCAGTGTATCTTCTTTGCCCTTTCAGACACTAACCTGCAACAGGAACATTTGATAGGGCTGAAAGACTTCAGTGCATTTGACTAATACCGGCTGCATGTTTAGAGTTTTAGCAGGATAGCTTCATTTTAATACAATTTTATAACATTTTTCCTCCATAGACTTACTTTTCCAAAATATTTTTATTGGCAGAAACCATAAGGTTTCACATCATCGTTGGTCCATGAATCAAATATCTCAAGTTCACCAGCCTCTGGTGACTTCAGCCCCTCCCCGGCTCGTTCTCATGGCCCACTCCTTCACAGAGCACCACTATCAGACCGCGGTCCCGGTCTACTGTTGAATCGCCTTTTGGTTCCTCATCTCTACAGCAGGCCCCAGCATGCACTGGACAGTACCCAAAAAATGAATCCTTCACCAACCACTCCAAGAGCGCTATCTGGAGGTTGTCACCACCGGTGCCAGGAAACTTTTCACCACCTCATTAGGTCTCGCCTGGCTATCGCGTAAGCGATCGCACAGCGAGACTTAAGTAGGGGCTTCAGAAAATGCTCCAAAAGGTTTTGCCAGGCGGATCAGGTGGCGGTTACGCGCACAACCACGCGCATTCCATTTGCCACCAGCTACTTCCTGCGCGTGCGCCGCATCACGCATTCAGAGAGATTTAGTAAGGGGCACAAGACCTTAGGAATGCGATTTATGTCCAGTGCATGTGAGGCATTCAAGCGCGAAGCTGGCATCTGGCATCGGACTTGAAAGCAGCAGACTGCTTTCGCCAGCGAGCGCTCTGCCTCACTTCCTGCATCCCCTCTTACAACAATTAACTTTCGTTATAACTCACATCCCATATGCTCGTTCCCTCCCACCCTTCCTTTGATGTCCGCTTTTCTTGTTGTTTACAAACCACGCTACACACTGCTGCATGCCGCACACTGCTGCATGCCGCACACTGCTGCATGCCGCACTCTACCGCACGCCGCACTCTACTGCACGCTGCACTCTACCGCACGCCACACACTGCTGCATTACACACTGCTGCATTACACACTGCTGCATTACACACTGCTGCACGCCGCACACTGCTGCACGCCGCACACTGCTGCACTGCTGCACGCCGCACACTGCTGCATGCCGCACACTGCTGCATGCCGCACACTGCTGCACGCCGCACACTGCTGCACACAGCACACTACCGCACACCACACACTGCTGCATTACACACTGCTGCATTACACACTGCTGCATTACACACTGCTGCATTACACACTGCTGCATGCCTCACGCTGCTGCATGCCTCACGCTGCTGCACGCCACGCGCTGCTGCATGCCTCACGCTGCTGCACGCCTCACGCTGCTGCACGCCTCACGCTGCTGCACGGCGCATGCCGCACACCGCTGCACGGCACACACTGCTGCACGCCACACACTGCTGCACATTGCTGCACGCCACAGACTGCTGCACGCCACAGACTGCTGCACACTGCTGCACGCCGCACACTGCTGCACGCCGCACACTGCTGCACGCCGCAGACTGCTGCACGCCACACACTGCTGCATGCCGTTGCACGCCGCACACTGCTGCACGCCGCACACTACTGCACGCCGCACACTGCTGCACACTGCGGCATTACTCACTACTGCATGCTGCACGACACTGCTGCACGCTGCACGCTGCTGCACGCCGCACAGTGCTGCACGCCGCACAGTGCTGCATGCCGGACAGTGCTGCACGCCGCACACTGCTGCACGCCGCACACTGCTGCACGCTGCACACTGCTGCACTGCTGCACTCCACACACTGCTTTTATGCGAGTTTATGCTACTGACATTGCAACTGACAATGCCTTTTATTTGTTTTAAAACCAAAATATAAATAAAAGGCATTGTAATTTTACAATGCCAATAGCTCAAACTCTTATAAATGCGAGACCTATTGCATTGCAAATGCTTGTTCCTCTTTCTATGTGTGCTGCATACAGCAGCACACATGGAAGGAGGAGATTGACTCCATTGATTGTTCCTGCACAAAAACGATCATTCCCACAGTGCAGACACCCACAGTGCGTGCGTTGGCGCACGGCAACCAATTATGCACCAGCGCAGGCAAGGACGACAGGAATACGCCATATCTCATAGATGTGGCACATTCCTGCCCCTTTCTTATGGCGCTGCCCTATGCCAAAACATTGTAAATGAGCCCCTAAATCAGGATTATTACCGCTCCTCAAGATGGTCCAAAGTTTCTCCTTTCCTTTCTGGACATTTCAAGTTAAACTTCTTAGTAGAAAATGGCCGGAAAGTGGGGAGTGAGCTTTGATTTATGGCAGATGTGGCACATAGACGTGGCCAGTTACGACGTATCCACGCCGACGGAGCCGATATTGGTCTGCTAAATTCTTTTAATGAAAACTGTCTGAATGTAAATGGATCTGTTGGAATTTTTTGAACATATCAGCAAGGAGTTGTGAAAGTTTCAGATTCCAAAGGAATACATATTGTTTTAAATATATAGAAACGCGCGACTATCTCTAAGAAGGGCACATCAAAGCATTACAGGATCTAAATTAGGAGTTTGTAAACCCCTCGATAAGCTGGATCCAGATGCCAAACTATAATTTGAATATAAAACCCTGGACCATAAAATCCTATAATAAGCCTGAAACAATAAGTAAATGTGTGGCATTTCCTGACGAAGGCGCAGATTGCGTTGAAACGCGCGTCGAAGACAAAAAAACCTTTTTCTGTCACGGTTTAAGTCTGTGTATTTGATGTGATCGGTTGAAGAGAACTGTTTGTTTTTATACAATTGAGTATATGTATTTATATGTTAACCACATACAAAGTATAGTATAAAATGTTATTTTATGAATTGATTTCAAGATTGTAATAAACTATATTTTTAACTATAACAAATTACAATAGTAATTTTTCTATTTTTTCTGCTGATTGTTAGACTGAGTTCATAAATAATGTGTACCTAATGGACATATATATTTAGAGATTTATAACATTAGTAAATTCAGAATTGCCTAGGGATTTATATATCACTACATTACTGCCCTGCCCTAGGAATTGCTGTATCAATTCGACAGGCCTCCTTGTTATTTTCACTAGATGTGGCATATGTGACATTGCATTACCATGATAGAACCTAGTAGCTGTGATTTGGCGGCAGTAGTTCAGCCTATGGAGATGTTGCTGTTATCAGCTGAGATGGGGTGATTTTAAATTGCTTTTCACATTTATATACAGCTTTAAGACGTACATTTTTTTTTTAGACGTAGAGCATCCAGCAATTTAAGGAGTTGGGAATAACATGTTAGTTGGACTCTGCCTCCGATGATGCTGTAAGGCAGCGATACTCAAAGTACGGCCCGGGGGGCGCATGCGGCCCTCCTGACCTTCACAATAGGTCTCCGGGTTAACAGTAGCAATGGGCTGCTGTTTACTTCAGGGAACACTAACATTCAGCAAGATGTTAAATAAATGGTGAAACTTTTACTTACAAGCTAAGTGAACTTAAGTAGAATATTCTAATGAAGTATCCTGCAACATTTAACCACCCACAAAGCCCCACTTCCATCCTGCTACCACCAATGCAGCCCTTAGGCTCACCACGGACCACACTTTGCAAGCCCCAAGGAATTAGTTAGGGTATCTATGCTCTAAGAAATGGGGATTACTGCAAGAGTCAGATTTTTAAAATATTTTTTATTACAGTCAACATCTGACCTAGACCCAAACTTAGGATGAATGAATAATAATAACAACAATAATAACAGGGACCATAATAGGAGCGCTAGAAGGTGTGCAAGCAAGATGGCCGCACATACGTGAGGCTTTTGCAGCTCGGGCCCATAAACAGCAATATCCTTCTCATATGCCGAACTAGCGCTTTTCAAAATCTACCACCGTGGGATCGGAACGCCTCCGCTACACCCTACAGCAGACCACGACATTCAAATCGGCCCAGTTGCCGAGTTATCAACCCTCAAGATCAGCGCTGCTGAGACCTCAAGATGGCAGCAGCAACTGCCCGATAACGGCCACCATTGACCCTGCACTTTGCTCCGGCGATCACCAACGGCGTGGCCCTGGTTGCGGTCAGGAACGCACTTGAAGCAACTTGCCGATACTGTTCTAGCTGTCCTTGGGAGCTGGTCTGTCAGAACCACTGAAACTAACCTGCCAGGCTCTGCCGGTGTACCCCGATATGCTGCTGCTTGCCTTCGGCTGCAGCGGACTGAGCCGCGCCCTGAGGGAGCCCTCCTGCCTGCTATGATGCCGGTGCTGTGGTTCCGGTGAGTGGAGACAGCCTGGGGCTGTGAGACCGCTCCCAGGGTTCGTGACACCCCCGCTCCCCCTTCTTTGCTCCTCGCCTCCGTCACCTCGCTGAGCTGCCCTGCACAGAGCCTGCTGCGAACCGGCACCTTTCCCGGGGCCTTGCGCGACTCAGGATGGCTCTGCCTGCTGGAGCAGGGAGCCTACCCCTGGAGCACCGGCACACTCCATCGTCACTTCTGACTCCTGCCAGGGCCAGCCCCGGGGTCATAGACTCCGGCCCTGCACACTCCCAGCTGCTTCGGTGCTCACTACTACTCCTGCTGCCGAAGGCGCCAACGCGAGGGCGGTGCGGCCCCCTACTGCTGCCCGCTTTTGACTCAGGATGCCATAGCCCGGATGCTATGGGCTTCCCCCCATGAAAACTTGACCAACGGCACGCATCCTATTAATAAAGACAATACTGTGTTCCTCACCAGACTGACGTCTGCCTGGTAAACACCCAACCGTGAGGGGGGCCTGATTAGCTATTGCCACCAGCTATTTTGTCTCTACCACAGCAGGCGCCACCTGCGGCATTGCCAGTACGCTGCCTCCAGTACCCACAGTAAACGCTCACAAAATAAACATGCGGCCCTGGCCGTTTCCATCCCTCGCAGAGCACACTCCACTACCGTCATTAAAGTCATGGGACGCCCTCACTGGCTGGTCTGCCGCCACGCTGACTTGGGGCCACTGAACTTGCTGCCATTGCTCTTCTTGGCGGAGCAGATTCCTACGTACCACTCTGGCCCACCGCGGCCTGCTGGCTTCCACCCACAATAACTCAGAAGCAGCACTACTGCCCCCCTTGCCACCGCTTCGCTGTGCTGGAGCCACACTCCTGCCCGTCTACACCCAGCTCTTGTCTTCCAGGCATCGCCACTCCAACAGGCAACCACAGGGCAAACGCCATGGGGAAAATGGACGGCACACAGCCAAAACTCACCTTTGACACCCGCAAATCAGCCAGAACGCAGCATGAAATGGAGGACGATGCGTTCGATGCTCTCACCACAGGTCCTTCTTACAATGAAATCTAGCCTCACTTCAATTGAGGCCAAGATGAACTCCATGTGCACCTGCCTTGATAACCCCACACACAAGCTCGACCAGCATGAAGAGCTGATTTAAGACACTGAGCAACGTATCTCTGATTTAGAAGATACCTCCTCCGCAAGCACCGAGAAACTGCTCAATATGGAAAAGGTCCTTAAAGTCATCGCCGCCAAGAACGAGGACCTAGAATCAAGATCACACAGAAACAACCTCCAAATTCTTGGTGTAGCTGAATCTACAAACACCGAGAAAATGGAGGAGTAAGTCGAGCGCCTACTTACCACGCTATTTGGCAGAGAGGCCTTCTCCGCGCTTCTGGTGGTCGGAAGAGCACACCGCTCACTAGCCACTCCCCTCCAAGGCCGATCATCGCAAGCATTTTAAACTACCAAAACAATGACACCACAGCCACTATCGTTCGAAGGCATGTCAATCTCTATGGACCAGATTCACAGAACTAACTTAAGACAAAATCCTAAACTTACTACCAGTTTGGTATTCACAGAAGGCACTTACTCATTTCGGTATTCACAGAAGGCACTTACTCATTTCGGTATTCACAGAAGTTATCGGGCCCAATATACCCAGACTTTACCATGGCTGTCTAGGAGGCCCGGAAAAGGTTTCTGCCCGTCAAGAGAAAATTCCAGCAAGCCAACATCACATACGCCATGCTGTTTCAAGCACCTTTGAAAGTCACCTTTCAGGACAAACAGCATTTTTTAATCAGCCTCAACTTGTTGATGATTTTTTGAAGTCCCTGCCCAAGAGACCCTCTGGCCAAACGTCACCTGGCACTTCGCGCACCTCCACCACGGACCTCTCAAATGTAGAATGACGAAGAACCCAAAACACTCTGGTGAGAGGCCGACTACATCTTGAGACTGTCAACATAGACCGTGTTAGATTTTACCTCCGCAGACACACCAGCAGAGGTACAGCATGTTTCCTCTGTATTGGACATGGTATGTGCGGAGATGATCCCACGCTAATACGATACATCCTGATGACATTTGAGACACCATATTTGCCCTGAGCATCCTCGTACTACCGAGGAGACCCTGTGTCACCCTCTAGCCAATACCCAATGGATAATCCCTACATGGTTTAGTACTCTGATGTTACAGAGATTTGTACTTACTCCCCCGTTGGGAACTTTGTGTTGGGGTATATAGGGAAGGGAGGGCCACAAACCACAGCAGGATTGGGCTGCTGATGTGGGAGGAGGGGAGGGGGGATTTCACTTAAAAACCACTGCATGCCACAATAGAGACAGACACTCACTATTATGTAACTCGTCTGCGAGAAACACCTACACTACCCATCGCCCAGCATAACCTCTACACCCATGATAACCCAGCCTAGCCCCCCTAGCTACAACCTTCTAACATGGAATGTGCGCAGCCTAGGGAACCCACGCAAATGCAGACATATTTTAGCATACTTAGCCAGACACAATGTACACTGTGCCATGTTGCAAGAAACCCATCTAGGTCCTGACTCTTCGCCCACATTTGCAGCCCATTGGGCGACGTCCCGCAGCTTCTCCTCGTTTTCCACATATGTTCGTGGCACCACAATACTGATCAGACGCACTCTCCCATACACCGCCATAGGTAATTACGCGGATCCATCAGGGCGATACTTTATTATGTGGGGGAGACTGGAATCTCACTCTATTACCTTTGTCAGTTGCTATGGCCCCAACATAGACAATCCTGATTTTTTTCATATCCTATGAGGGAAAATTCTAGCCATTGGTTCAGAGCATAGGGTCTGGGGGAGACTGTAACGTTACACTGAATCCGCTTATGGACAGATCACAACCCTCAGCCGCACCACCACTCCAGTGCTCAGTGCTGCCTTCAGGGTCTCATCGCAGATCATGGTCTGATTGACGCCTGGCGCTATATCCACCCCACGGACAGGGAAGGTACTTGCTTCTCCACAGTGCACTCCTCATGGTCCCGCATAGACGGAAGGCTCTTGTCCAAGGGACTGACACCCTGGCTCACACACGCTATACATCTGCTGCGCACCTATTCAGACCACTCACCCTTTTCAGTGACTCTTACCCCCATGTGTAGAACCCCCCCTACAGGTCTTGGCATCTGTCCACCCATGTGCTCCTTGACCCAGTCTTTAAAGCTGACCTGGAAGCCGAAATAGAAGTTTTCTTCCCCCGAAATATACAGTCAGTGCCGCGCTATGCTACAGAGGCATATGCATCGCCAAGGGGGGAGGGATTTTAAAAGATATACGCACCACTCTTGGCAAATTAGAAAAAGATCTCAACCACCTCGATGCCCAAATGCAGCAAACACCATCCCCTGAATTACAGGCTAAAATGAGGGACATAGTATCTGAATACCAGGACAGGGCAGCGAGGGAATGCAAATTCAAGGGAAAATACTTCCGGGCCCGGCAGTATGGAAAGGGGAAGTGGCCAGGGAAAGTCCTGGCAGCGTTAACACGGCCTCCTAGGTACTCGGATACTATACTCAAAATAGTAGACGTAGAGGGACAGGTGCATAGAAACACCCCAGATATCATGGCTGTCTTTCGCAAATTCTACAGGACATTATACAAATCCCTCAGAACACAGACGACAGACTTCACCCCCTTCTTTGAAATTGCAGCGAGTTTCTCCTGGCGCACTTTGAGGACGACGAAATTAGGGCTGCGATTATGCAGCTGCAGTCAGGTAGGTCCCCGGACCCCAATGGGCTCACAGCTGAATTCTACAAAACATTCAGCTCCTCCCTCATCCCCATTCTTCGACAAGTCTATGAAGAAGACAGAGAGACGGGATCCCTTCCCCAGACAATGCATGAAGCATTGATCATCTCCCTACAAAAGCCAGGGAAACGAGCGTACCGATGCGACTCATACAGGCTGCTGTCCCTCATCAGTGTTGATGCAAAAATCCTGGCCAAGATAATAGCAAATCGTATCAGCTCCCCTGATGACTGCCCTGGTGTTACCTCCCAGTCAGGCTTTGTCCCTGGCCGGGGAACATCACACAACCTCCAAACTCTATTCGCTGTCCTCCAGGGCATAGACCCTACGGAAAATGGCGTGGCTGTCTTTCTAGACCAAAGCATTTGATTCCCTGGAACGGGACTACCTGGCTTTTGTCCTCCGAAGGATGGGATTCCCAACACCCTTCTTGGCCTGGATTCAACTCCTGTATACCAACCTCCAAGCCAGCATCCTTATTAATGGCTCCCGCTCTCCGCCCTTCAACATTGCAAGAGGAACGAGGCAGGGGTGCCCCCTGTTGCCCCTCCTTTTCGCCCTTGCTATAGAACCCCCAGCAGCAAAACTGTGCGAGCACCATCGTGACTCTGCCCTCATATACCCTGAACACAACAACTCCTAATATCCTTATATGCAGATGACCTCACCCTTTATCTTCGCAACCCTGAAGACAGTCTGAATCCGATCCTCCGAGTCCTCATACAATTTGGGAACTTATTTGGCATTAATATAAACTGGGGTAAATCTCAAAAATTCCCTCTCACCGCAACTACTACCCGTTTTGACCCGGACTTTCCCCTTGCTTGGTGTGCAGACACGGTCACTTGCTTGGGCATAGCATCACAAGATATAAAGACGAGTTAATGAGAGCTAATTATGGGCGGGTTCTGGACCTCATCATGGAGAAAATTACACGATGGATAGCCATGCCACTCTCTATGGCTGGCAGAGCGTCACTAAAAAGATGGTGATCCTCCCAAAACTTCTATACCTTTTTCTCAATATTCCACACGCCCCAAGTGGATATTTCTTTAAAACTCTGAACTCGCAACTTATCCGTCTCACTTGGGGAGGGAAACAACCAATACTCAAATCGGACACTCTCACTCACCCATTTGCTGCTGGAGGGTTTGAAATCCGAGACATGAAGCTATACTTCAGCTGCGCCCAAGCCCACTATGCAGCGTACTGGATGAACCCCCCGCCCTACATGCCCCAAATAGCAGTAGAAGACGGGTATATGACCCCCCACTCCCAGCTCGGCCTATCTTAGCTCACCTCCCACCTACTCCCGCACCACCCTAACCACAGTAGACTGCACGAACAAAGCCTGGAGAGACCTGGCCCGTCGATTCGGACTGGATATATTATACTCCCCCTTGCTACCCCTTGCAGGAAGACTAGACCGCCCTGTCACTCAGGAGGGAGGATGTCGACAACTGCTCCGCAAAATCTCAGCTCTGACATAGGGAGACTTATACAAACATGGTGACTTTCGCACCCGTGAGGAGTTTTTTGGGGACACTACCCCTACACCGCTAGAACTCTTTCTGTACATCAGGCTACGACAGGATGTCAAATCTCCCACCCCTGACTTCCCACAGGAGCCTCCCATCATTGGCCCACTACACTCCCTGCTGTAGAAAAAGGATCCCACACATGTAGTTTCCATGCCATATCGCACCACCCAGACTGACTGTTCACACGCTACTTCTGCCACGCGGATACACTGGGAGGAAGAGCTAGGCTTTCCTCTTACGGATGACCAACTAACTTATTGCTGCCAGCAGACCGGCAACATTTCTGCCAGTAGCATATTACGAATAATCCATTATAAGTACCTGCACCGTCTCTACTACACGCCCGCGAAACTCATGCGCTTCCGTCTTAGGAAATAGACCGCTGCGATAGGTGTGGGACAGAGGGGACAGACTTCCAATACATAGCCTGGAGCTGCTGCCCTGTTCAGCAATTCTGGACAGACTTACTAAAAGCGCTCGACCTGATGACCGGACTGCACATTCCAGATACCCCGCTAATCACGATATTAGGCTACACCAAGGAGCTAGATGTACGATACAGGCGGTTTAGATCACTGGCACTCCTGATAGCCAAGCAAAGAGTGGCATGCAGGTGGGGGAGCGGGAGGGTGCCTACATTTAAAGAATGGCTCCAGGACCTCATATTTTGCCAAGAACAGCTGAACACATATGCAGAGCTGTAACCGTTATTGGCATGCCCACGAGACATTTGGGGCCCCTTGCAACACTATCTACAGGCACAATTGGTAGCTCCTACAGCGGAAACAGCGGAGTCTGGTGATAACTGACTACCAAACCCCATAAGAAGCGCACAATAATTTGTGGTATTTTACGCCCCCTAGGGGCTTGGCAATAAACTAACTCTTTGGGACTGGGCACTCATAATGTAAAGTATAGCTCGCCTCGTTATTCAAAGTGTTAATTCTGTAACTGTGGCATGGAATATTCTTTTTTTCTCTCACATTGTCGTGTGTTGTATCACACGGTGTATTCCTTGTTTATGCTGGTAAAACAATAAAAACAGTTAGAAAAAATACCAATGACAATAATAATCATAATAACAATAATATTAACATTACTAACATATTAAATATTACATGCTATGTATCATTCCCTAAATAGCACTTCATACAGCATTGTAGCAGCTTCTAAGCACTGTAAATAATGATGAATGCAATGAACAGGCTAGAAGGTTCCAATCTGGTGTCAACCTCCAGGTTAGTGCAGTACAAACTGTGGTCAAACCAGGTCCATTTGTAGGACACTGGGAGGTTTCTATTCAAGAGAGAGAGAGAAAGTGGGGGGCACTCCCTACCCCCCTCCTGAGTCACTGCCGTTCTTGCACGACTGCTGAAATGCCCCAAGAGATCAGAAGCGCAGCGCCACAGCGGGGACTGCACGCTGCATGGTATGCAAGATGTGTCTTCCATAAGAAAGGAAGGATAACAAATAAAAAACATGGCGCTATGTTGTTCCCACACACACAATCAATTGTATTGATGTTCACTGTGACATTTCAGACCACAACAAACTGACCTTTCATACTGAAGGTTCGTTTATAAAAGGCCAGAGTTAGTATGTCAGTCAGTCAAGCCAGATTCAAGGCAGGGATGAGAGACAAATGAAGAGAGGCAGGAGACAAGAGGGGCGCCCTCTTCCCCACCGTCCTAAACCCAGCAGCGGAAATAATCTGCTGTGTCTGTAATGCCTTCCCTGCTCTGTGCAGCCATGCTTATGATATAATAGAATGTTTGTGAGTGACTGGAAGGATGAACAGCAGTTTGAGAGAGCGGTCTGGGCAGAGAAAATGCTGCTCCTGGCCGGGAGATCTATTTTAGCTTGATAGCCCACTGAAGAGTGCTATATCACTTGTTAAAGTGCTGAACTAGAGTTATAGACACTGAGCCACAGGACAGGGCCTATAACAAGGGAAAGGGCTTTTAGCAACCGGTGTAGCCCGAGGCAGAAGGGTTATAAGGCTATTAGAGCATTCCACCCACTTAAGGTTCACCAAAACTTTCTTGGACAACAGTGATAGATTCACCGTATTCTCTTATGTTTAAGGTTCTGTAAATAGGTTAGCCTTTGATAAGGCTTGGATTGGCCTTGTATAATTTGGATGTACATATTGGTCACTGCCCTCCTTCTCTCACTTACCTTCACACTTGCACATTGCGGCACTTTCCCCCTTCCTCCCCTCTGGGGCACCACCTCATGATTGTATTCAACAAATGTGATGATTTTGAACACAATAAACCTAATGTTTAGCATGAAATAAAATATTTAACATGATCATTATCGTCTGTAATTGACTTAAACAGGTGTTGTTGATATCTAAATGTCATTTTAAAGTTTGTATACACTGGGGCCATTTTCTCTTGTACTGTCCACAACGGGAGAAGTAGCAGGATCCCACATGTGAGGAGATAGTGCTTTGTCCCACTGTGTGCCTCCTGTGTCATTATCTTCAAGGAATATTGCAAGTGTCATGGATGGCAGGGATTATCTATGGACATGTACCTGTTTGTAATCCCAACCCCAGGAGCTGCCATCGCGAGCTCCTACACGGTGGCCATCTTGATGTCTAATAAGCAAACTGTAACCTATCATCTACAATAAACGCTCAACCAGTTACCTAAGTGAACTGGCTACCAGACTCCTGCTCACCCAGAAGAAATCCTCAATTATAACAGCAACCCAAGCTTTGCTCCTTATCCCTGAGGTCACCAGGGAGGCACTGCTGATTTCATGCCAGCACGATCCCTAGCAAGACCAGGGGCAGACTGGCCATTAACTCAATTTAGCTAATGGCCAGATTTGGAGACGCAAAAATATGGACAGGCCAAACATAAAAGTAGGACTATATATATTTATATGTGTGTGTATATTACCCAGTGGCAGTTGTCACTGGGTGGTTATAGTTAGGACTCCTCGAGGGAGTGCTGCGGGGCGGGGAGGCGGGGGAGGGGCAGGGTGGGGGGTTGTAAACTCCAAAATGCTGCCAAACAGAGTTGTGTATATCAATGAATAAATACAACGAATTACATTGCACGTGCTGCAACGCCAAATCGGCGATGCAGCGCTCAATGTAATTCGTTTAATTTATTTATTTATATACACAACTCTGTTCGGCAGCATTCCGGAGTTTACTACCCCCCACCTAGCCCCTCCCCTGCCCTGCCTCACCGCCCCGCAGCACTCCCTCGAAGAGCCGCCACTGGTTAGGACTGTGTTTCCATAGGAAATGCCTTTTGGTTTGCTAATAACTTTGGCACTGTTTGACAAATTGTCACAAAACTTTCAAAAAAGTGATCTTTTTTGCCTAGTTTCTTCATAGAAAGCTTTGGGGTGATTCGTCAAGTGGGGGCCAAGAAAGAGGGGGGCTGTCTCAAAACACAAAATCCCATGGATTTTTCATAGACTTTTTTTAACTGTGCTACCACAAAAACTGCTGAATAGTATTACACCAAATTTGGCGGTAAGCTAGATTTTGGTCAAGAAAGCGCTCTTTTTGTGATTTGGTGTAAAACTGTTCAGTAGTTTTTGAGTACTTAAGGTTAACAAATATTTGTATATCTGGACGGTAGGGTTCGAAGGACTTTCACAAGAGTCCTGCGACCTCAGTTTAATCAAATAGATTGTTCTGATTGACCTGGGGTCTTTTTTCCCTTGGGTCACCTCACTCCTGAAGGAGTGAAGCTCCCCTGGGAGTCACAGCTCTGATTGGTTGGCCGCAACATGAAAGAAAATGTTGCGGAAGCCATTACAGGATATCGGGGACTTAGTCCCCAGTCCTGAAAAAGCATGTAGCCCCCCTCCCTTATCTGATCACAGCCCCAGGAACCCTGTCCCCTGGGGCTCAGCATAATAATCAAAAGAGAGGGGGTGTGCAGCCCCCCTCTCCAAGCCAATCATGGCCCAGGTACCCCATCCTTCGGGGACATGTATTAAAATTAAAAGGGACAATAAAGGGGAGGGGGCACACAGCAGCCTTCCCGAGCCTCTTAAGGACCTGTGGACCCTATCCCCCAGGGCCAGCTCCGCTGTAGTGTCTCGGGAGCCCACCGCTGGGACACTGTTCCCTTGCCTGCAAGAAAATGCTCACACTGGGTGTGAGGAGACATTTTTCCCTGCCCACACTCTGTTTTACATGCTAGGACAGTAATAAGTCAATATGACTTGACAGCATCTACATCATAATCCCTAGGCTGTTTGTCATTTCTGTCAGCTTTTCAGCAGAAATTAGTTTACCAATATTCTAAAGGGTTTCCTAAACATTTTGGGCCATATTCTCAAGGAGCTATCGCCTAGTTAACGGCACCTTAGCGTAGCCAAACTCGCAATAAATTCATCACCCCATTCACAAGCTGGTGCTAACAGCCCATAGTACCAGTTTACCAGCGATAGCAAAAAACATCACCACAGATGACCCAGGCAACTATCGTTAATGAGATTCAGAGTAGGCGTTCCTGTGCAAAAAGCCATGACAACACCACGCCACAACATTCTCAACGACCAGCCACATCGGCGAAAAGACCTCGAAACATGCGATAAGGCGCGTTAGCAGCAAAAAACTAACACCTGCTCTGACCTGGTGCAAAGCTGGATGCCAGCCTTCAACAGAAAAGGGAGCCCAGCCCAGAGACACACCTGAAGAACAACAGATGCCATGGAGCCATTGAACATGCGTGCCGGACACCCAAGAGGGCATCAACACCCACCGCCATCACACCCCGGAACCTCCCCCGACCACCAGAGAGGCAGCACGAACAAAGACAGCGGACCCACAGGAAACACACCAGCCTCACAGACTTAACACCAGAGGATGCCATTGCCCACCACAGGCTCAAAAGGACAACCATCCTTTGCATCCTGACCATCATCGCCCAACAGGCCGTCGGCACCAACACAGCGGACAACCAACATCTCACCCCACACAAAGCTGCTGGCTGTGCCGCACCTGTTGGCCTCTGGTACCCCCAACCATCACCCTGTGCTTCCTGCCTGGCACCTACAGAAATGCGCTGCTTGTTGGCAAGTACCAAATGAACACACTATACACCTCAACTCCACAACCAAGCAACTCACAACACTGGGAATGCACACATCACAAACTCACATACAACATGCCAAACAACATGCCCACCCACCAGACATGACATCACAACTCACTCGGGCAACCTGGGCCAGCCATGCACATAAGCCATCAACGGCATGGCCCTCAGCCAAACGATAGCAGATTGTGGGAAGAGGTGGGGACCAGGCATGTGCGAAGGAGGCAACTGACCTATGAATGACAATGTACACAATGCCAAGTGGGGCTTCAAAGCGATGGCCAGACTGCAGTATGCAGACCACACACATATCCATTTCGACATACACCGCTGGTGTATGGAGTGCAGGGGACAGTGGTCGCAACCATGTCACCCCAGCCAGTGGGGAAGATCCCAGAAATGTAGCTTGTTACGTCCCCCCCTGTAAGCGCGAGCGGGGTGGGCACCGGGCACACGTAGAGGTGTGAATAAAAAGCACGTATCTCTGGGCGTGGTCCTCTTCCGGAGTGCCCAACGACTCTGCCAGGGCGGCGCCCATCACCCCACCGTCAACGTGAGCGGTGTTGCCTGCGTTCCTGTGCGCCTGCTGCACCCCGGGACGCTGGGCCCCGTACCAGTCCTGCCAGGCCCTGCACAGCCAGGCCTCAATGCACATGTGCCGACACCGGCGTGTGTTGATCAGGACCCACCACGTGCCCGCGCAAGCTCCAAGCCAGAGTGCCACGAACCTGTCAGCCTCCTTAGTCCATCACGGCCTCCGCGACACCGGCACGCTGTACTCCTGTCTCGTTGAGGTACTCCACCTGCATGCACAGCGGAAATGTAGGTCACACATTTGGAAGTGAGTCTTGATTACACTATGGCAGAGAACATCAATTATGACATATTTTATCTCACTATACTCCCATCGATGTGGTGCCACCAAGTCTGTGCATGGCAGTCCATCCACAGGTGTCCATGGGCCCACGCAGACTACTGCCGTTGGGCCACGCTGCTTTCGAGTCGTTCGCACATTTGGAACTGAGTCTTGATTACACCATGGCCGAGAACATCAAGAATGGCAGATTTAACTCACTATACTCCCTTCGATGTGGTGACATGAAGTCTGTGCATAGCATCCCAAACACACGTGTCTGTAGGCCCTTGATGACTACGCCGTCGGCCTGCACTGTGGTCCAGCAGGCCTCCCGCCAATCCAATTCAGCCCGTACCAGGCAGGACACGTCATCGTCGCTGACTGAACACCCCCTCGGCTCTGGTGCTTTTGCCTACGTCAACCACAAGTCACCCCCAAATGTCATGACAACGTCATGTGTTAGAGTTCCAGGAGGAGCTCACTAAACCGCGCTGACACTGCGGTCGAGTAGGTCACACACTATTCGAATTCAGTCTTGATTTATTTATGGTTGACTTGATGTCACAGTACGGGCCTCAACGCAGAGTGCATCCTCTTTCAGCCCCGGTGCCACTGACTCTCTTCCCCGAGACCCATGGACACTTTCTGGTTGAACTTAGGTGGCGACTGAGTCCATGGACTTGGGGTTCCCGTCTCCATCATGTCGGTGATACTGACTTTGTTGGTAAAACGATGCCGTGGCATTCCACTCCTCCATTTGCTGCTTCCGGACAGCTTCCACCCTCTGCATCATGCCCTGGAGGACACCTTCCACTGTCTCCCGCAAGCCTCAGCCACGTCCACCTTGGACACCGACGAGGACCCGCTCAGCACTTCATATGCCCCTATCTCACTGCACCACAAGTCACGTCCCATGGCGGTGTGCCTGTGCCGGCCGCAGTGCATACACGCATGCTGTTAGATTCGAGTAAATCTTCTCCGAGGGGCAGGAAGTGAGGGTGTTAGAACAACAGAGCCATGAAAAATTGGCGAACACACACAGATGTTTTAGCTTGAATGTATTCACAAGCTTTTTCATAGCCCATTTCCATCCTGGGCCTGGCTGAAGATTCCCTCCTTTCAAGAGCAGAGTAAATCCCCATTGAATGTAAGAAAGTGTTCCTAGCACTCCCAAACCTGAGGGGGATTTGGTGGAAACGTTTTGTCCACAGTGATTTATTTTACCAGATGGAGCGAAAAATGTTATTGGCTGTGAATTAAAATATCAAATATTTACACGTGTAAATGTACACCAGCAGGTACAGTCACGCATCTGTATTTGGTTATGCATGTGAGTACTCTGTCTCTGAAAGGACTGTGACTGGTAGTTCTGGAATTCCTCATGAATTCCAAAAAGTGTCCAAATCTGTCCAAGCGCTGATGCACACATGCAAGACTCGATTTACGATTTTTTTTAAATTAAGAATCCGTCCCGTCGTTGAAATGACCAGAAAATAAATTAATAATACGAATAGGAACCGTACTAGTTGTACCAACTTGTTTTAGGGAGCGCTTCATACCGCACGCCACTTCCGCTGCATCTAAGCGCTGTAAATAGGCCTGGGTGGTAAATTCCGTTCCGCTCGCGGAATTTGCGAAATTTCGGTAATTTCGCGTTCCGCGGAGAACGCGAAATTGACCAAAATTCTGCTTTCCGCAACTTCGCGAAATTTTTTCTTGTTCGCGTTCTCAAAATGCGTGTTCGCAAGATATTTCTCCTCGAGCACGCAAACAGCAACTGTGAACAGGAAAAAAGCATCGCGAACAAGCAATTCCGCGTGTTCGCGGAATTTCTGCATGTTCGCGGAGATTTTTTACCGTTTCGCGGAGATTTGCGTAACGCGATCCCGCAAATTCCGCCCACCCCTAGCTGTAAATAGCGTGACACTACTTTTACCCAATTTGCCTGCGTTCCTGAACGTGCACAGCTGGCCGGCTTGTGGTGAGCTGAACATACAAGTCCCAGCGGGCAGGACATGCTTGCTGTCTGAGGATAAGCTCTTCGCAGGAGAATCGGGAATTAAATTGGAAAAAGACGCGAGGGCTCATGAGGCGGCCTTGCGAAGGGTGGCTACGTGTGCCGAGGTCATCGCAGTCGATTTGAACTGCACGTAGGCCGCAGATGGCTTTTATTGCCTGCAAGGAAGTTGCCACAGTAACCCGGGGGAATCAGCCTGCGTGTCAAGAGATCACGCCGACGTGATTTTCGAGAGGACTCCTGTTGTCACGTCCTGGTCGCACAGAGGGAAGCGGAAACGAGAAATAGGCGCTTAAGTGGCCACGACAGCGAGACTCAAATGCGCAACATTTCAAAGCGGATCAAAGCGGCGCACTCAATTATTTTGAAAATTGACCTATGTCCGAAGTGCACGTGTATTGGTGCATCTGGACAGCTGCACTTTGCTCCTGTGCTGCTGGGGCACGAACCTACCGAGCACTATCATCCTCATGAAACCTTTTGGTGAACGTGCGCTTTGAGAGTTCTTTGTAACATCGTCACATGTGCAGGGTGCCAGTGTGGCTTGGGTCCGAGCAACAAGCCGACTAGGGTTCGACCTCTGCTGCTTGCCTACCTTCAGGAGCTTGAGAAGAGTTTTGGGGTGTGAACCCCTGCTCATAATCCTCTACTAGAAATGCACCCCTTCCCCCCAGCGCATTGCGCACGTCATCATAGCCAGTACTGATCACTGTTGGTGCTACTTGTCCTCACAGGTGAACCGCAAGAGCGCGGGCACTGTTGGTGCTACTCGTCTTCACAGCTGCACCGCAAGAGCGCGGGCACTGTTGGTGCTATTTGTCCTCACAGGTGAACCGCAAGAGCGCGGGCACTGTTGGTGCTACTTGTCCTCACAGGTGAACCGCAAGAGCGCGGGCACTGTTGGTGCTACTCGTCTTCAGAGCTGCACTGTAAGAGCGCGGGCACTGTTGGTGCGACTTGTCCTCACAGGTGAACCGCAAGAGCGCGGGCACTGTTGGTGCTACTCGTCTTCACAGCTGCACTGTAAGAGCGTGGGCACTGTTGGTGCTACTTGTCCTCACAGGTGAACCGCAAGAGCGCGGGCACTGTTGGTGCTACTCGTCTTCACAGCTGCACTGTAAGAGCGCGGGCACTGTTGGTGCTACTTGTCCTCACAGGTGAACCGCAAGAGCGCGGGCACTGTTGGTGCTACTCGTCTTCACAGCTGCACTGTAAGAGCGCGGGCACTGTTGGTGCGACTTGTCCTCACAGGTGAACCGCAAGAGCGCGGGCACTGTTGGTGCTACTCGTCTTCACAGCTGCACTGTAAGAGCGTGGGCACTGTTGGTGCTACTTGTCCTCACAGGTGAACCGCAAGAGCGCGGGCACTGTTGGTGCTACTCGTCTTCACAGCTGCACTGTAAGAGCGCGGGCACTGTTGGTGCTACTTGTCCTCACAGGTGAACCGCAAGAGCGCGGGCATGGTTGGTGCTACTCGTCTTCACAGCTGCACTGTAAGAGCGCGGGCACTGTTGGTGCTACTTGTCCTCACAGGCGAACCGCAAGAGCGCGGGCACTGTTGGTGCTACTCGTCTTCACAGCTGCACTGTAAGAGCGTGGGCACTGTTGGTGCTACTTGTCCTCACAGGTGAACCGCAAGAGCGTGGGCACTGTTGGTGCTACTTGTCCTCATAGCTACACCGCAAGAGTGCGGGCACTGTTGGTGCTACTCATCTTCACAGCTGCACTGTAAGAGTGCGGGCACTGTTGGTGCTACTTGTCCTCACAGGTGAACCGCAAGAGCGCGGGCACTGTTGGTGCTACTTGTCCTCATAGCTGCACCGCAAGACCGCGGGCACTGTTGGTGCTACTTGTCCTCACAGGTGAACCGCAAGAGCGCGGGCACTGTTGGTGCTACTTGTCCTCATAGCTGCACCGCAAGAGCGTGGCCACTGTTGGTGCTACTTGTCCTCACAGGTGAACCGCAAGAGCGCGGGCACTGTTGGTGCTACTTGTCCTCACAGGTGAACCGCAAGAGCGCGGCCACTGTTGGTGCTACTTGTCCTCACAGGTGAACCGCAAGAGCGCGGGCACTGTTGGTGCTACTTGTCCTCATAGCTGCACCGCAAGAGCGCGGGCACTGTTGGTGCTACTTGTCCTGTTCTCACAGGTGAACCGCAAGAGCGCGGGCACTGTTGGTGCTACTTGTCCTCACAGGTGAACCGCAAGAGCGCGGGCACTGTTGGTGCTACTTGTCCTCATAGCTGCACCGCAAGAGCGCGGGCACTGTTGGTGCTACTTGTCCTCACAGGTGAACCGCAAGAGCGCGGGCACTGTTGGTGCTACTTGTCCTCATAGCTGCACCGCAAGAGCGCGGCCACTGTTGGTGCTACTTGACCTCACAGGTGAACTGCAAGAGCACGGGCACTGTTGGTGCTACTTGTCCTCACAGGTGAACCGCAAGAGCGCGGGCACTGTTGGTGCTACTTGTCCTCACAGCTGCACCGCAAGAGCGCGGGCAGCTGCAACGTGAGGGGCTTTGTTTGGGTCTCTAGAGAGACCAGGGTGGATTGCACCCTCGCCCCAGTGGAGCCCTGACATTTGGGACAGAGGGCATTTGAGCCCCAAAGAAGGCCAGGTGGCCAGGGGTCATTTTGTGTTCTGGTGGGAGCACAAAGAGGATGAATGCTCCATGCTAGGTGCTACTGAGGTGCACTGCTACTAGAGGATATGCCTAGGATGGTTTATAGCTAATGTGTTGCATAATGCGTTTATGTTGCTAGTGCTGATGCTGAGTAAAGTATTTTGCCAGTCGTTACTGGTTGTGTTTTATATTTGCTACATGTGCTTTGTGATGGTTCTGACAGTGGCCCGATTGGCCCTGTCATGTATATAATCGCCTGTGAATTATAACCTGGTGCCAGTTGGCACAGTGTATATTGTGTGATTATGATTCAAATGTGTTTTGGATAATACAAAGGCTATTTTTTATATAACCTTGTGTGGAGTTTCTTTTGTAGTGTGCCTAACGTGTTGCTGCTGTGTGTGTGTTGCGCAAACGCTTTACACATTGCTTCTGGGAAAAGCCTGACTGCTCGTGCCAAGCTACCTAGGGGGTGAGCAGGGGTTATCTTCAGCGTGTAACTCTCTTGCCCTGACAAGAGTGGTGGTTTCTGCCTGACCCTCTGAGAAGCCTGAGAGAGCAGCACCTTCTTCCTTCCTCCCGGACCGTCCTCCTTCACAACTGGCGCCCTTCACGATGCCCGTCCCGATCCCGAATCAAGCCGAGCTCAAGGTGAGAGCCAGAGGCTGATCCCGTCCACATCTGCAGTCCCAGTGACAGTCAGCCCAGTGGGGTTGACTGCAGGGTCACTAGTGGCTCCTTACTCCTCCTCCTAGACCTTATTCCGGGACCGATCTGCTCCGAACAGAGGAAGGAGACCGCCATCTTGCTTGAAGTGGGGGAGGGGATCAGATTGTCCCTCACCCGACACGAGAACAAGAGGCCAATCCCGTTCACATTTGCAGTTCCAATGACCGTCAGCCAGGTGAGGTTGACTGCAGGGTCACTGGTGGCTCTTCACTCCCCCTGCTAGACCGAATTCCTGGGCCATTCTGCCTCCGAACGGAGGAAGGTGCCCACCATCGTGTTTGAAGTGGGGTAGGGGATCCATCTGTCCCTCACCCGACACGGGAGCTTGCCACCACCCCCTTTTGATTCTGCCTTCAATATCCTCAGAAGGTGCTAGGACGACCAGAATTGTAAAGCCAATAACTGAGACATTTTCATGAAAATAAAAGAAGGACTTCAGTTTTATTTCAAGCGAGCGCACAGAATAACAGAAGCTCCTCAGCAGAGAATTACAGAGCAGGCAGTAAGAACATACATTAAATGCAATTTTTAACCCTGAAGCTTGCCTATTAATTACATTGCTTTCTTGAAACAACTATCCCTGCTCTGTAAAATATAAAGAGAGCAGAGGTTAGAGGCCATATGCAATAGTGGTTGGACTCGGAGCTTGTTTCCTAAGGCCTGGGATATATCGATTGATTCTCATGGCGGGGCCTTCGGGTGATACAACGGACACCGCCTCAGTGCAGGAGGGACCCGCATTAACCACTTATCACTTATCCCTGAGGGGGGATTTAAACCTATGGAGAGTGGCAACAGTAATTGGAGGTGTTCTAAAATTCAAGGAGGGAGTGCGGTGCCAGGGACAAGAGACCGGTGTAAAGGTGGGGTCACAAATAATTCCGACAGTGGGTGAACCCCAGAAAACATACCATGCCTGACCCTAGAATGGCCGCCGGATGCCCAGAGTCTAATAACTAATAAACTGACACAACCGCAACATTAATTGGAGGTGTTCTAAAATTCAAGGAGGGAGTGTGGTGCCAGGAACAAGAGACCGGCGTAGAGCTGGGGTCACAAATAATTCTGACAGTGGGGAACCCAGAAAACATACCATGCCTGACCCTAGAATGGCCGCCGGAAGCCCAGAGTCTAATAACTGATAAACTGACAGAGCCGCAACATTGAGAACCACAAGGAGACACATATACCCACTTTGGATTTCACTCTCCGAGGGCGCACACCCTGGTAGCAGGTTATGGCCAGACGTGGGTCCCTTGCTCACTTTACCACTGGACTCATGCTAGCCTAATATCCCACCTTGATGCTGCAGTAAATGTTTGGTTGGACCAGAGACTTTTGCCCTGCTAACCTGGACGCCTCTTGACCTCACATTAATCGGATAATTTCATTTGAATACCGGAATATGTGCCCTCTTCTTCTTATACTTCAAAATCATTTATCCCCCTAATCTGTCTAAAGCTTCAGCAAAACGGTTCAAGCATAACACCATTGAACAATTTCCTGATTCCCTCTTTGTTGACCAATTCCATAATAGTCACTATGAGAGGCTCAAAAATGACTATTCGAAGAAACATCAATACTTCTGCTAGACCTCCTTAATGGGGTTATAAATACAGGTTTAATCCCTGAGTCATGGATGAACACCAATATAGTGGTGTTTCATAAAAAAGGTAAGCCCACGGAAAATCCGGGCTCATACAGACCCATATCCTTAATAAATGCCGATAATAAATTATATGCTAAGATCTTGGCAACCCGCCTAGGACGGATCGTTGGGTCCCTGGTCTCCCCTTGGCAGCACGGTTTCAGTCCTGGCAGGGGAACCACAGATCATATAAGACGAGCTATTACGCTGTTTGATATCCATGCTGCCGGGGAAGGAGGGGTCGCAATGATCCTCCTAGATGCGGAGAAAGCTTTCGACCGCGTCAGATGGGAATTCTTGTGGAGTGTGCTCGTCGAATTGGGGTTTGGACCAAGGTTTATGAAGGCTATTCAAGCCATGTATGCCACCCCAGTGGCGAAAATTCAAATGTGGGCGAGAGTTCAGATAAGATCTTTATCACGAGGGGGACAAGGCAGGGCTGTCCATGCTCACCCATACTATTTGCACTATACATCGACCCCCTAATACGCCAAATAACCAACAACACAGCAATTAAACCGGTAGTTACAAATGGATTTCAAACAAAAATTTTGGCATATGCAGACGATCTTGCTGTCATTACTACTGATCCCGAAACTGCTATGCGAGAAGTAGTGGGTACCACGAGTAAGTTCGGCGAACAATCCAGCTATCGTCTAAATGTGGGCAAGACACAGGTACTCTGTTCCAAGAACATAAATAAGCTAGACGCCAGATTTGTTGACTCTGTGGTTTATTTGGGGATAACGATCAACACACAGCCAGAGTTAATAATTAGAGACAACTTCACCCCTCTCATGGAATCCATGAAGGAGAATCTGAAAAGAATGGACACATTACAACTCTCAATAATTGGTCGCGTCAATGTAATCAAAATGACCATGCTTCCCAAGGTGTTATACAAATTTCGGTCGATCCCCTTTAAAATAGAGGGGAAAATCATTAAGGAAATAGAATCCATCTTTATGAATTTCCTGTGGCAATATGGTAAGGTCAGAAGATCTTTGAAATATATGTCACTACCTCAGGAAAGGGGCGGTCTGGGAATGCCAAACGTTAGATACTATCATTGGTCTTGTCTTCTTACACAGATGGCCATCTTATTTGAACCAGCGGGAAGAAGCTCAAACTTCCCGAGAAGACAAGACGCGATTCCATCTATCTTCGAATTATTACTTGGCAGCGAGGCCACTGGTGTCCTACTAAGAAGAAATGAAAGGAAATATTATAGTAAGTCGAGACTTAAGACACTCGAAGGAATATGGGGGGTCTGGGCCGCAACTCAGAAAGTATTTTCAATCTCCAAATACAATCACCATACCCCACTCTGGAATTCAGGCCTCTTTCCCAATCTAAGTAACGATGGGTCCTGGAGACACTGGGCAGGAAAAGGTATCCTGACACTGGGGCAAGTAATTCTCAGAGATGAGTGTAGAACTCTGGAAGAATTAAGACTTAGGTACTCCCTTCAGGGTATACAAGATTATAAATACGCTCAGGTGGTCAGCACTGTCAGATCAATAAGGCCCCGAATCGTCTTAAGGGAGAGGTGTAAGGTATTGGATTATCTAAAGGTTGGTGATCCTAGTATCAACGGTGTGTACAGGCTGTTTCTGCAGGAATTCCAGGACGATATCGGTAAAACCGAGGCAGCCTGGGCTGCAAAGTTGGAGGATCCGGATATTGACCTGGATAGAGCTCTTGAATTGGATAGAAGATTCTTACGCTCCTCTAATTTAAGAGCTCAACATTTTAAAACATTATTTAATCTCTATTACACCCCCTCTAAACTTCACGACTGGGGCAAGAGGGAGAACAGCAATTGTCCCAGATGCTGTAAAGGCCCAGCCGACATTACTCACATGTTTTACAAGTGCGAGAAATTAGAATCCATTAGAATAGAGATCGAATCATTCTGGTCAGGACTGCTGGATGCACAGATAACCTTGTCTCCGACACTAATGATTATCGGATGTCAAAGTCAATTGAAATTAAATACTGAGACCGAAGCCCTAATTTTTATCTCTACTGCTGTATTTAGAATCTTAATCTCAGCAGCTTGGAAAGATACACAGGCCCCAACCTTTCAAATGTGGCTATCCAGATTTCTGGGTATACATAATGTGGAGGCGGCTCTGTATCAACTTAAGGGAAAAAAATTAAGAGAACTGGGGTTGAAGATTTGGGCACCAGTGGCCGCTTGGCGCACTAGTAGATTGTCGTAACCTTACCGATCTTCAGAATATGGCTACGACTATACCCTAATATCTATACTTTCATTTGCTATACCTTCCTTCTCTCTCTCTTTCCTCCTTTGATTGTGGCAGCTGGCACGATGTTTATCATATGCATTTCAATTTCATTATCATATTTATGCCACACCATTTAATGATTTACAACCTCCAATCTCAATTAGATTTTAGAAATGTAATTTGTCAACCGACTTCTACATGCCTTGTTCTAGCTTTATCCATATCTCCTTGCTACTTCTGTAATCTGTTTATATGTCATTCAGCTTTTTTATTTAGTTAAATTTATTTCATATTGTATTGATATAATGTAACATGAATTCTCAATAAAAAAGATTTAAAAAAAAATAAAAAAAAATAAAAAAGAGAGGCTCAAAAATGACTTAATTCTTTTCACTCACGACATCCCTTCCTAGTCCACCAGCTTCTATAATTCCTTCAATGTCACCTCCTCCTCATCTATCCCACATGGGCAGCAGCTACAAATTTCCTCATCTACTTGTTTTAATGGCTCACTCACTATTTCACTATATAACAATGGTACTGCCCTGATTCAAGCTAAAGACACTTGTCTCTCTCTTTGACCACCTCTTCCCTTACCTACTCCCAACCCCTGCGGCTGTGATCTCCCTTGATTCTTCATCTAGCTCCACCCTTTACTCCCTATCTCCTCCCCTGCCCCCACTATACTCCAATAGGCTGCTCTCCCAGGAGGCACAGACCATCCCTCTGCCCTCCCTTCCCCTGTTCCCTCCTCTCCCATTCTTCCCCCCTCCTAATGTGAACTCCCCCTCAACACGTCAACCCTACCTCCGGCTAACACTCTCCTCTTCCACTCTGCACCTTCCCGGTATTCCAATGTTACCCACTCCTCCCTTACCCTGCCCACCACTACCTTATTTAATCCACCTTTCCTACAACCTGATCTCCCGGTTAACTTTCCATACTTTCCCCCTTTTCCCCCCTTCTCTTCTTCCCTACCCGCTCTCCCCCTCGCCTTGTGCCCTGAGTCCTTCACAAACCCCTTTCATCTCTCTTCATCCTCCCATTCCTCCAGTAATGCTGCACAACCCTTTATCCCCCCTCGGCAATCCCTTCCTTTTCCCTCCTCGTACCTAGCAGAACCATAATCTTTCTTCAACTATCCTCTAGCCCAATCCCCCCCACTCTGCCTGGTACCTGTCCCCTTACTTTCACCTCTCCTAGCTTACAGGACCTTTCCAGCCCTTTCTCCTCTCTTCTCCCCAAACCTTCTGCCATTCTATGACTCTCCTCTTTCCACTCCCCGCATTCCTCCCTCCCTCCTCGTTCCTCACCTGTCTCCTCATAAATATGATCGCAATTCTTCCCCTCTGTTCATCATCAGCAAAGACAATTCTCTTTCCACCTCAGTTGCACCAACAACCTCTCTCAACCACCATCTATCTCCACCATTTATTCTTGCCCCCCAATACCCCCCTGCACCCCCACCTCTCCCTGCCCTCCACTGCCAATTGCACTCCCTCCTGTATCCTTCGAGCCACCTAACATTCTATGCTCATCCCTACTCTCTCTGGAAAATAAATTAGGAGTTCTCATCTCCTCTATTTCCCAGCTTGAACTACCATCTCACTTTTAAGCACGAAGATGTCTATCTTTCCAAACAACCCAATTCCCCTGGCAAATACTCAATTCCCCAAACTCCTGGGGAGTACCTTGCTCCAGCGCCCCAAAAAAGCCAATCACAATCTGTCTTCTGTAGACTTCGCTAACTTACTGGCTAGTTACAAGATTTCTAACGCCATCCCCCTTCCACTTTCCTCTCCAAGTAAGTCTACTCTGTACACTATTCCGACCATCTCTTCTGTCAGAACTAATCATCAGCCTTATTCTACCCTTGCACCCTCTTACAAGAAAATTATCCCTATCACCCCTAAAAGTCAAACGCCGATGTCACCAAAACAGTCTCGTCTGAGTTGCGCTGTTTGCTCCACAACTACAGATCAGCAATTAAACACAAACTGAAAAATTTGTGACATCATCATTCTCCACAATCTTAACATTCTCTTCCTCACTGAGACATAGTTCAACAACACCTCTCATACTATGTTTGATCCTCTGTTACCCACCGACTAATCTATCTTTAGAAATGACAGAACAGACAAAGTTGGGTGAGGTGTTGCAATCATCTTCAGAAACTCCCTTCAACTTAAGGCTGTTCCTAACAGCTCCTTCCGTACATTCGAATGCCTGTCTCTGGAGCTTCAAGTGCAACACTGCTCACCCCTCAGATTTCATGTCATTTATCACCTGCCTGGTGACTGCTCTTCCTTTTTGGAGGAACTCACCGACTTCCTCAGCGACCAATACTCTCAAAGTGAAGGACAGATCTTCTTGGGAGACTTCAATCTTCACTGGGGCTCTTTGGAAGACTCAGCTGCCAATAGGCTTTCCACTTTTCTCTCAGCAAATGATCTTATCCAACACTGCACTGAAACAACACACTCTAAGGGCTCAATTCTGGACCTTGTTATAGCTAAAGCAGATATGCTTACTATTGCTATCCCTATTCATGTAGACTGGTCTGACCACTTCCTCATCCCCTTCTCTCTTCACCTATCACACTCCATAACCCTTGGCCAACCTGAAAGGACTACTATCGGGTTCCGCAACACTAAAAACATTGGGGGGATAGTCTCAAGGATCTATCGCCGAGTTATCGGCACTTTAGCGCAGCCAAAGTCGCAATAAATTTATCGACCCATTCACAAGCTGGTACTAACAGCCCATATCACCAGTTTACCTGCGATAGCAGTCGCAAAAAACATCGCCACAGATGACGCCGGCAACTAACGCTAATGAGATGCAGAGTAGGCGTTCCCGTGCAAAAATCCGCGCCAACACCACTCCACAACATTTTCAACGACCAGCCAGATCGGCGATAAGATCACGAAACATGCAATAAGGTGCTTTAGCAGCAGGATTTTAACACCTGCTCTGACCTGGTGTAAAGTCGGACGACAACCAGCAGCGGCCAAGAGAGCCCAGCCCATAGCCAAACATGAAGAACAACAGATGCCCCCGAGCACCTGAACATGAGGCCCGGAGCACCAATAGGGCAACAACACCCGCCGCCACCACCCCCACGACCCCCCCCATTTGGACAAAGATAATGCACATCAACTCCACGAAACCATGAACCAAACAAATCGCCTGAAGTCGCACAATCACAACACCTAGCATACAGGTGTTGCCAGAAAAAGGGAAATCATACATTCATATCATATAATCCAAATAAAACGTTTATTACAGATTACACAAAAAACAACAATTCTGAAGAGGCACTGCGGGTCTTCTCTGGGCATTCTGTAAGTCACAGCCTGCAAGACAGAAATACAGATAAGAAGGTGTGTCATGCGCCCATCAAAGTACAGAGAGAGAGAGCAAAAGATAGAGAGAGAGGGGGAGAGAGAAAGAGATGGAGAGAGAAAGAGAAGGATAGAGAGGGAGAGAGAAAGAGAGGGAGATAGAAAGAGAGAGAGAGAGGGAGAGAGAAAGAGAGGGAGAGTGAGGGAGATAGAAAGAGAGAGAAAGAGACCGGTGCGTCTCCAACCACGTGCCGGTATACACTGCAGTCCCCCAGGTCCCTTATCTGAAACAGTTCACAGAGACATGAATGCCAGAGTCCATACCATTGCACACGCCATCATTGCTTGCCCGCCCCTGCGTACACAGGCTGCCGCACCCCAGCCCCTTCCGCCGCCAGCGATGATTGCCCACCCCTGCTCAACCAGGCCTCACTGCTCACCTACCGGCACCGTCGTGTCTCCAACAGGACACACCACGTGCCGGGTGGGGGGGGGGCACCAACCCCGGGGTCCTTGAACATGGCACCCTCCATATCATGCAGCCCTGCACCGCGGGCCACCAGGTCACACACTTAATTCTGGGTCTTGATTACGCAATAGCAGAGACATATCAGTGCACACGGCATCATAGCAGGCAGTACACCCGCTCAGCCCCATATGTGCCACTAACTCTGTGAACCGCGAGGCAACGCCACGTGGTGGGAGGCCCGCACCGCCCGTTGGCTCAGACCTACACTCTGGTCCAGCAGGGTGCACACTAATCCTCACCAGTCCGGAACGCCAGGACGGCACATCATCGCAGGCTGCACACCCGCTCAGCAGTTCAGGTACCCCTATCTCACTGCACCGCAACACACCATCCAGTGGCGGTGTGCCTGTGCCTGCCGCAGTGTATCCGGTGCCACCAAGTATATGCATCGCTAGCCATGGACCCTTCATTATTGAGTCCCGTGGTGCGGACGCCATCAGGTCACTCTCGGCCCTGGTCAATGTGAGGTGGCAGGGCCCTAGGCTATCATGCATAATTGAGAACCACACGGAGGCACCCAGTTAGAGAGTGGAAATGGCATCCAGCATGTGCGCCCGGCCCTTTTTATTGGCAGGGTCACATGTCCTGTGACGCATGAGCTGGATGGGTGTGGTGTGGGTGTAAACCAGCCATGAGGGAGTGGCTGTGGCATGCCGACAACTAGACCTGTGAGCACCAGATCCCTACAGGGAAGACCTGGAACATGTAGCGTTGTTGTCCCCCCCCTGTAAGCGTGAGCGGAGTGGACTGGCCTGGCGTACGCCAGTCCAGCGTAGGTGTGTGAACAATGACTCCGGGGTTCTGGGCGTGGTTCCGTCCTGCGCTGGACAAGGAAGTGACTAATGGTTGTGTCCCTGTTGTCGTGTCAGCGCCACCCGCACCGTGATCGGCAATGTGTCACCCTGTGACCCAGGTCCCACAACATGAGCAACATGGACGCAAGGGGTAATCACTGACCCTACATTCATCCATACTTCCACACTTGAAGAATCATGGACCAGACACATCTGTGTTAACATGAATGTTAATTGCATATTCAGTGGAGTGTTGCAGCTGGAGCAGTACAGGGCCATGCAAACCCCACTTCACATTGTTGGCCCATGGAGGGCCAGCCAGAGTCCTTCAGGGAATGACAAGTACATCAGTAGTGGAGGAGTTCAGTCCGCAGTCTGATGGCTGTGTCATTGGTGACCAAACAGAATATGTCAGTCCATGTCGAGGTCCAAGGTGAGTATCGCAGAGTGCATCGGGGAACAGTGGAAGATGATGATGCAGAGGGCAGAACCAAGCAGAAACTGGCCATATGGCGGAGATGAATCCTACCGCTTCCTTCTGACCATGAGGGCAGATTCATTCGCATCTTTGTCCACTGCTGTTTCATGTGCCTCACATGTTGGGTGGTGGTGAAACAATGGAGACAATCTCCATCCACCACTAATCTTTCTATTCTACGTTCAGCAAGATCAAAATACCACAAACACATCTTCCATGAAAAAGCATCACACTTCAGAAACCTCCTCGACTCAGCCAAAAACAGACCCAAAAAACTATTTGACCTCATCAAAAATTCAAGCTGCTCTCCCCAACCATCAAGCCTGATGATTCTCCAAAGAAAGCAGCAGAATTCGCTATATTCTTTGATGAAAATGTGAAATCACTGGTGGATCAGGTCATTCGTCCTACCCCCCTTAGAGGAGCACACATCCTTAGTCATTTGGCAGAACTTTGACGTCATCTCTGAAGATGCCCTCCTCAAATGCATCCTCGAAACAAAACCCTCAAACCATTCTTTTGACCCCAGCCCTAGTGACATTTCCATTGATTTCTACACCCATACTCTTTCCTACTGGACCTGTCTGGTTAACCTCTTCCTCAGCCAAGGCTGCCTACCCGTTGACCTTAAAACAGGACAGGTTACCCCACTTCTCAAAAAACCCTCCGCTGATGCGAACGGCCTCAACAACTTCCGCCGCATCACTAACCTCCCTTTTCTTGCGAAAATCACAGAAAGATGTGAACCAAAACAACTTTTCCTACATATCAAGGATAATAATCTTCTTGACAATTTCCAGTCTGGTTTCATTCCAAACTGCAGCACTGAAACAGCCCTGCTGCAAGTTATCCACGATGCGCTGAGTATACTTGATTCAGGGGAGTCTTGTCTTCTGATTCTACTAGACCTCTCTGCAGCCTTTGACACTGTTAATCACAACACTCTCCTTAACACTCTTCAATAGAGAATGGGTTTGAAAGGCACAGTGCTTAAATGGTTTGCCTCATTCCTCTCTGACAGATCCCAAATGATCAAATTAGCGAACCGTCTTTTGGCTTCATTGGCGGTAGGTCAAGGCGTCTCTCAAGGTTCTATCCTTGCACCCACTTTGTTCAACCTCTATTTGGAACCATTGGGAAATCTCCTAAATAAATCTGGGATACTTAACCATCTCGATGCGGATGACACTCAAATATACCTTAAGGTGTTTACCGCACACGATATCTCAATCCTCAACTCTACTCTCAACTCTATTCAAAACTGGATGTCAGCTCATCAACTCATTCTGAATCCTTTCCTAAATTTCTCTACCTTTCTACCTCACTCTCTCCATTTCCTGTTCAATCTTGGATGGAGCAACTAAATTTACTCAACAATAAACCTATCATTGTGACAGCACAAAATCCCTTGGTGTCATACTTGACAAAAGGCTTAATCTACTCTCCCTCATCAATTCCATTGCAAAGAATGCACGATACCAACTGCGCCTTCTCTGGGGGATTTGATGTTTTTTCTGTAGCAAGACCTAAAAACCCTGGTCCAATCTCTGGTGCTCTCTAGATTGGACTATTGCAATCCTCCTCTTGCTGGCCTCCCCAAATCCCGACCTTTCCCCTCTTAAATCCATTCTCCATTCAGCGGCTCGTTTTATATTTGGGGTCAAAAGAAGTGACCACATCACCCCCATTTTGTCTTCTCTTTGTTGGCTTCCCATTGAGGCAAGATTATTCTACAAGACTGCCTGCATCATCCACAAAGCCTTGCACACTTCCTCCCCTCGATAACTCGCGAATAAACTGAAAATGTCTGGAGGCTCAAGATCGTCTCGTAATGCGGAAAGTTGACTGCTTGAGCCCCCATCTTCAAAAGAGAAAGATTGATGGCTCAATCCTTCTCAGGCAAGGCGGTGAGAATCTGGAACTCGCTTCCTGCACTACTCCGTACTGCCACCTCTACCTGGAAATTCAAAACTGACCTCATATCTCTTCTCTTCCAAAGACACTTCCAGGACTAATACACCCCTTTTCATGTCCCTCAAGGAAGTTCTTTCTTTATTGTAAATTTGTAATCTATGCATGTACAATCTTCATCCTATTGTGTTTTTTGTGTGACTGCCATCTATTGTTTTATTTTACCTTTTCTTATTTCTCGTTTGTTTCTTTAACGTGTAAATATGTTATATTTTCCTCATGTAACGTACTTGGTTCTATTGTGAAGCGCTCTGACACCTGTGGGTAAAGTCTGCGCTATCTAAAAATGCATGAAATAAAATACAATAAATAATAAATAGTGTAGGCTATCTTCCATCTAACAGGAGTCGGTGGCATCTGGACCTTTGAAGGCCTGTGTGGGTACTGTACTCCTGTTCCTGTCCGCAGCCTTGACTTCTTTTCTATTTCCTTCCTCCTTTATGGGGTGTATTTATTTGGCAGTAGCCCTGCCTTTACATGAACAAATATAAATTCAAATGGTGCATGGCTACTGCTTATGTCAACAATTCCGTTTTTGCCCTTGTTTGGAATCCTTTTCACTCATGTGGGATGGACTCATATGGATTAGCAGGAAACAAAGATGCTGTGTTTGACGGTAAAGCTGAAGCCATTAGCGTCCACTGGGATGCAAGAAACAGCGCATGAGCATTTAATTGAAATAAATGGCGTGCTGAATTTAATCAAAGCACGTTGTGCCTGCAATAAGAGAAACTCATTGAAGAAAATAGTGCTGAGAAGAAGGCGTACCATGTAACAACCGAAGTAAAGGGGCCAGTTGCCATGGGAGGTTACAAATGAAAACAAGGCGGTACTAAGGAGGGACTAACAAGCCTATTAACCCTGCTTTTACAAAGGACAATAGCACAAGCCAATGACAAATATGGGCAGAGAGAGGGCAGGGCTTCTCTTCCATAATCTACTACAGCAGATCACCAGAGCAACGCATGCTTGCTGGCTCGACCTAAAAATGAATGTGTCCACCTGTAATGCAGCTGGTGCTCATGTAAAGCGCTCTGAATATTTTTGGGTCAAATTTGCACTATTTAACCCCTTGAGTGCCCATGACGAGCTGGACTCATCATGGGCCGCGGTTGCGCTGTGCCCATGACGAGTCCAGCTCGTCATAGACCCCGCCCGCTAATGCAACGGCCGGCACAGGGCGGGGAAAGGGGCGGGCACTCAAGGGGTTAAACTGCAAAATAAGAAAATTGGCAGCATCTCTGCCCGGCTTAGGTTCCCATGTGGATTACAGGGCCCTCTCTGATAACCTCCCTTTTCGGTGCTCAGGCACACATCAACCTGCTGTCCTTGTGGCAAAACTGAATCGTCCTTAATACAAATACAATTTGCACATCCCTTCACCTGTCACACCGTCATGTGCTGCATCCCATAACGATAACCGTACCTCAATGGTCATTCATGCTCAACATGAAAACAATTCCCACATAGGTTATAAACAAATACAACACTCTTCCAACAACACACTCTGTACAGGGTAACTGGCTATCAATGTGGGTAAAGTGCTTCACTGCCCCAAATAGCGGAAGTAAGCGCTATAAAAAGCTAAAATACAATACAATGCTGCAGCATCACTACAGAAAGAGTAAGGATTCGTACTGAAATAGGAGTTTTCACTCAAATCAGAATTAATAGTTGTGTGCATATTCCAAAATTTATTTAATGCACAACATTTGCAATGAAATAAATACCAGTTGGAATTTGTACAGTAATAAACAACATATTCCAACTTTTACTACTTAGACATTAGGTATTGCCGTTCCTAAAAGAGGAACTCTGAATGGATATAATACCAGACAGGTTTGCACCATCGGTCGCAGATGGAGGGCACCAGCACTCAACAAGAGCTTTCTATTTAGCAGCTGACTTTGACCCAAAGTAACAGAGAGAAAGGGAGAAAAGGGAGAAAGGAGGAGACGGGGAAAGATAAAGGTAGAAAACAGTGGCAAAGGGAACAAGTATTGGAAAAGCCAAAGCCAAGAGGTCTGTCTTTGGCTGCAGAGCTAGTGGTTTTGTGAATGCTTGTTAGGTCTCGCCTACGCAGCGCGCATGCGCTGCATAGGAGGAGACCTTTAGAAATCGATTCCGTTTTTCAGGCAAAAACGTGCACGCATTGCATTGCTTTGAATGGCAACGCGTGCACTTTTGGCGATTCCCTTGCAGGAGCGAGCTTTGAGACCATCTGTTTGTAATTAACAGCTGGCTCCTGCTCTCTCCTGCAAGGGAAACAGGCGCAGGGCCCCTCCTCTCTCCCCTCCCCCTGCTGCCTCCTCCTCTCCTCGTCAAACTTGTTTTTTATTTCACTTTCAGCGCGAGGCTCGCGCGCTTGTTTCTGATTGAGTTTGACTCATGGTTGATGAAAGGCCGGGGCTAGGCCTCTGGCTCACAGCAGGGGGCTGTTTACAAAATCAGCGCGAGAGGAAGAAGACGGGCGGCATATGTTTTGCACAGAAACTGCAGTCATTAAAACAATAGAATTTTAATGAGGAGCATGTCTGTCTAATAGCAATTGATCGACTAGCATAGTGACGGAGTGCCTGCGATCCAAACCCCCACAGAGTATGAGCAGACACCATTCCGGAGGTCACACGCGCAGTCCCCACCCAGAAGAAAACCAACTGGATCTTACGCCTCCCCCCCTCTGCCTCGACTTGGTCTCTCCCCTTTCCCTGCTGGTGTCCGGCAGGCAGCCCAGAAGCAGACTGGCATCAGTTGTGGGGGCAGATGCGCCCCGCCGCCTCCTCGCTTTCCTGGCTGAGAGAATGTGCTTGCCCGTAGGGGCCACAACAATGGCGATAACAGCGAGGGGAGACGGGAAACTCCATTAATAAACAAATAAAGATGGGAAACTGCCCCGTGGGAGCCGGAACCCAGCTGATGCCGTGGAAGTGTGTTTCTATGTGGTGTACGTCTGCGCACGTGCCGCTGCGTGATCGCGTGTATATATGTATGAACCTTCAATTTCAGGGTGGGTGATGTTATTGCCATGAGCTCATTAGCTCTGATATTGTTTTTTAATCAATGCCATGCCAACGATGATGCAAGATCGTATTCACCAGCTGATCCCCGCTCCGTGCACCTTCCCTCCCTGACTTTGCCTGCCAAAACGCGTCTTCCTGCTTTGACTGAACCATCTGTGGTGATGTGGGGCACAGGGGCACAGTCCGGAAGTGGGGTGGGAGAGCGAGGCATACAACTGTGGATTATGTTGTTCACTGGAGATGCAGTGAGGCATGAGGGCAATATTTAGGCGTGTCAAGCAAAGTCTAGTTTTACAAGTGCCCAAAAGTGCTGCAGTTGTTAATAACTAATAACGTGCCAATTCACCAACACATGCGTAGATCTATGCCTAAGACTTGCATGGATTTTCTATTTTTGGGGAGTCGCAAAAGTGATAAGCCTGTTTCTGTTGTATCTTTAACTTTCGTGGTATCCCAAACTGTGCACCGTACGCATGCCTTTGGAACTTTTGAGCCTCCATGAAGGGTAACATTGAGTGATATTGGCGAATGACCCAAATAAAATCACGAAGACAACATTTTTTGGAAGTGAGGAAGGCTTCCTAGGAGGGTTCTCCCCTTGAAGTCTATGGGGAATCATTTTGCTTGTTTGGAGGTGGAAGATAAGCGGTTGACACTTCCCAGTATGCATTTTGAATACACAGAACATATACAATAATCGTTTGTAGAATTAACTTAACTGTGCAACTGCACATTTCTTTTTATTTTATTTACCTAAAAAATATGTTTCTAGTTGAAGGATCCCCTTTCCTTTCCTCGTGAAAAAATGCGTGTATACAACACTTTCTCCACAACTATTGCCAGGGTTTCAAGCTGGATGAAAAAACTCGGGGTCTCTCAAAGAGGCGTGGTAGATGTACTTAAGGGCGTGGTTTAAATAAACATAAGCTAAAAATGTGTGCCTAGCATAGTGTGTCACCCGACTGGTATTTTGCTTTTTCTGTCATTGCATTCAGATGTATAATACAACAAGTAACATCATACCTACAACAAGCCAGGACTATTGGCTTTGCCAATGGTTGTTAGTTGCATGAAATAAATAAGCAACGACTTTGTTTTTTTGTATATAATATTGAAAAACTGCTTCATTTCTAAAACAATTTGTGAAACTTTGAAGAACTAAAACGAGTCTCTTTGAAGTTACATCAAAGGCAGTGAAGGGTGGTATTGCTGCAGAGTTAAGTTTTTGTTTCTCCATGAGGGTGAGGGCAAAAATGGAGAGCCCGATAGGGTCCCATCTCAGCACCTGCTTTTAAGAACTGCCGGTGCTGAGCACTGGCAGGACCCGGCCCACTTTAAGCCCTGCTCATTGCACCACCTCTACCTATTGAAGGTAGGTGTAAGCTTAGAAGCACTAAACGTGAAGAAACTCAATGGCACCTTATGTGAATGTGCATATAGCTACACCGTTGTGGGTGCACCCACCTTGGCATTGCCACTTCCATTGACACACCCATGAGAACACTGGTTTTCCTCACCACACTCATATTTATCACTGCTGAAACTCTTTAACACTTAGAAGTCATTCCACAGAAGTAGATGCTATCTGCCGTGGATAAAATTCACAGACCCTGATTTTGTGACTTAGAATCTTTCATAGATACTATTTTCATGTCTAGGATCATTTACTTAGGTGCACTAAAAGTTTGAAGAATTCGCATCTATTTGATTTAGCACGATAATTTTTTTCCTGGTCAATGGGTTATGCTTTCCTTGTCACCTCATCAGAGTTGACAGTAAATGGTTGATTACAAATCAGCCTTAAAGGGCAGAAAAATTCAAACAGGGCCTGATTTAAAAAAAAAAGATAAATCCGCACCAACAGAATGCCATGATGCATGGGTGCAGATTTTCTGAAATTTCGGAATTCGCAAGAGTTCCCAAGAGTGTTCACGGAAATCTGCAAAAGTCCCCATGATTTCTCTTTGAAAATGTTTTTGAGTTCTCACTTGCATTTATGTGAAAGGCCATCTGAATGTAGTTTTTCATGGAGTACATCCGTGCGGGTGAAAACGCCTAAAGGTCTGTGCTATTGCACATATTTTTCCTTTTTAGGTCTCGGATAAGGCAGCGCATGCGCTGCCTCTACGAGGCATGAAGTAATTAGTATGTTAGGTGAAACTCTGTGTTATTTCTGTTGCTGCTTGCCATTAGTTAAAGTTTGTCATCGATTTTGTTAGATTTTTTTTATTGGCTGTTGATGCGATGCTGACTTCCGTTTAGTCCGGAAGTAGCAGCGCCTAACTACTGTTTTTGTCCGCCAGATCGCACTCTGTTTTGCAGCTGCTTTACAAACGCAGGCTTTCACTTTTCAAACACGGGCGCACACTTTTAACAATGGCACCTGTGCTCGTTTAAGGCATCTTGCAGGAGATCTCCTCCACCCTCACTATGAGGGAAAAACAGCCACAGAGTCGTCATCAGGACAGTAGACAAGCTATATACATGGGGGCTGCTTCCACAATAAACGTGAAGTTCGGGCCGAGCCGGGTAGAACGATCGATCCAGTTCCACGGCTTTAAGAGACTGCTTCTAATCTTCAAATATTCGGCAAAATAAATGACAGAAAGTCCTCTAGTAACGTGGACAGTTCTGTGCAAATGGACCTGGCCCCGTAACCAGTGGTAAGACGAATGAATCAACGGATATGTGTCAGCCACAGCCCGTGTGTATCTACTCCACTAGTTAATCATATGCACCTAACAAATAGCTGTAATTAAAGTGGGAAAATGCGAATATTCCCCAGTCACTTATGTCAAAATATTAGATACCTGTTCACGACCAACAATTCAAGACTGTAAATCTAGAAGAAAAAGCTCTCGCCCTCTAGAAAGGATTTGATCAAAGAACAGAACAGTGTAAGAACGGGTTGACAATGTGGACTAATTCATGTGTTCAAATTCTTTATGTTACTACTTTTGGGACTTTCCGAAACGTTTCACCGCTAATATTGGTGCTTTAGAACCGCTGCAGAGCATGAATTGAGGGCTTACGTGATGGTTTCTTCTAGTACTGTGCGAGTGTAGAACTGGCTGCATTCAGGGGTTGCCCTGATCGCGAGTAAGCACTTGTGCCATCGTCTGGCCGTTCCAAAGCGCTGACCAGACAGTTTTTTGTTGCTGTCGGTAGGTCAGCTGTAAGTCAGTATCACTTTAGAAAGGAGCTAGTGGCTTCAGTACTGCTCTACTATTAGAGCCCGGTCGCTTTTGCAATGCTCTAATATGGGTCTTTACTCAGCAATTTCATTTTTATTTCACTGCTTATAAAGGTCAAAAAGTACCATAGGCATCTTGGTGCTGAAAAACCAACCCAAAGATTAAAAAATATACAACCTAGAAGACATAAAAGCAATACATTGCCACGAGGGGTCTAATTATTAATCTCGCACCCTTATGTTTGCACCTTGCCCTCAAGACAAGGTCCAAGGGCTAGGGATGAGATGTAGGATTAGGAAAGCATTCCTTTCACTATATAGCGTAAACGTGGTCCAAAGGCATTAGAGTGATTTACATGAGCACCATATTTCATTACACAAGGCCAGGTTCATTTTATTGTATATGTTTTTCAGGCACGTGGAGATTAAGAGATGTGCCCAGAATCACAGGATGCTCAGCCGACGCCGACACTCGAACTCGGTCCCCCAAAGTCAGCAGCTCTTGCTGCTTGGCCCTATCACCGCCCATATTCCTTTAAGGTTCTCAAGGGTGCTGTGCTGTGCCGCCGCTCATTTGATAAGAATGTGGTCTTGAGGTGTTTAGTGTTGCTTCTGTACAGTATGTGGAAGACCCCTCATTACCACTACCCTACTATTTGTAGTGAAAATAGTAGTGGCGAGTCCTTTAATCATGTCAGTGTATATGAGTACAGCTTCAGTGCTGTGGATAACTTACAGATGACATTTTATTTATTTCCTCAGTTCGCTTTCGCACCACAGGTCGCGTTGCTTAGTACAGAATTTCCCGTATGGGTTGGGGGCTCTGCTGCTGTGGCAGGGGGCTTTCATTCAACTTTACAGAGAGCTTACATGCTTTATTAGCACTTTTTGTGGAATGCTGATATTAGACCAGCCAATCAGAATGCTGATGCCAAGCGCCACTGCATCCCTGCACTCTAAGTTCACAGAGTGAAGCAGGGAAACGGTGAAGGCTGCCTATCTTCAGGACAACGGTAAGAGAGATCAATGAGCGACTGAGGAAGAAAGGTAAGTACCCCACACTTAACTGGAAGGAAGGGGCATACCTGCTCTTCTTAAACAATCTTTGCTCATCATGTAACAAAGCCAAGAAGAAAGCTTCAGGGCATAGACATACGATAAAAAATATCAGTGTTCAGCCTCTTGTAGCAATAACACAACCTTTCAATAGCATTGGCAACATTCCAGTTAGTGGCTGGTAAGGCACTACTTTAAGGGATACACGTGCATGTGTGATTCAATCTGTGGGGACTTCCTCTTCATTAAAAACATCACTGCAGCCTCTAACTGCTTATCAAAGCACCCACCAACCTCAATCTATCAGCATAAAGATTACACAGAAGAGAACACATGCTTCAATCTTGTGGAGCACGCACAGTGCCCTGCTCTCAGTGAAGAACCCCAGAGTAGCCTGGAAGCTCTATGTGCCCTCTGCAGTGCCAGGAGATCAGTTACCAGGATTCCCAGAGGGGGGTTGTTCTTTGTAATGCGATGTACTATTAACTACAGCCTCAGCCTCCCCCCCCATATGTCTTTTATTCAGTACAAATAACAAATTCAGAGAGTGGCAGAGATAGAGCGCAAGAGAGAGTGCAGAGATGACTCGGAAGGCTTGTTTTCCTATTTTCAAACTAGGTGAGTGAACAAAGTGGACCCTGCCTTTGTGACTGCTTAGTTGGGTCGTGCCGGCCCCCGATGACCATACAGGGGCGACCCTGTCACGCGCATTGATGACGCAACAGGCGCGCCTCACCACTAATTGGTCGAAGTCAAGGGCGTGACCCGGAAGTGATTGAAAGCACTTCCGGATCACGGACTTGGGCTAACGCCAGGCCGGTCAGAACTGTCCTGGCTGGAATCTGGGTAATAAAAGGCTGGGGAGCGGCGGAGTTCGCCTCTTTGCTCGCCGCTCCCTCAGCCTGTCATTAGTCACGCCAGCCTCGCTAGGAGGCTGTATATTAATTTTGTTGTTCTCTTTTCTAGGTTTCTCGTTTGGATCCGAGCTGCGCCGTGTGATCGACGGAACGGAGGTCGTGGAGTTGGGCGGCCTCGCGTTGAGGCCTTTTCACCTTTTATCCCTTTGTCTTACAGGCTGAGAATCAGCGTGGCAGAATAGAGAAGCTAGTGGTAGCGCCATAGCGGCAGCTGTTACCTTACTGGAAGCGGTATTGTGGGTGGCGGGAGCGCCGTAATTGCCGAGAGAAGCCGAAGGAGGAGCGCGGTCGCTCAGGATCGAAAAGATAGTATCCAGTCCGGTCGACGATCTGCCGGAGGGGTGAAATTCCTGGTTCGCCGGCTGGAGCCAAAAGCAGAGTGATTGCCAACCACAGCGTGCTGATGCAGAGAGCAAAGTGATCCCAGTGTTTGGCGCCGAGCATAGCGTGATTCTGGACAATCGTCGCAGCGCCCACAGTAATGGCGAGACTCGGGGCTCCCGCTTTGGCTGGGTACATAGAACTTGGGCAGCGGGGCTGCTAATTTCTGGGGGGGCCCTTCGAGGTTGCATCGTAGGTCACAAGTACTCTCCATCTCGTGCAGCAGGTGATCATGAGCCAGCAGCGCAAGGGTCCATTATAGTTAATGGGAAGTTTTGGAGATGAGGGTTATGTGGGCAGAGCGATTATGTACAGTCCCCCACAGTGCTCATGCACGAGATGGTACCTTGCGCGCGAGCTCAGAACTGTCGGGGTTGCTGTGAACAGAGTCCCATGTGTGATGTGTAATCTCAATGTTGGCATGTCGATGTAGCATGTTCACAGCAAGAACATGAAATCCCCAAGTGTGTGCGTGTGTGTACTTCCCCATTAAAAGCAAGTGTGCATTCGAGGAACATCACAACTTAATGTGCGAGTATTTCGGAGAGGCAGCCTTTCCTTTTACTAGTAAAGAAGGTTCATGTATGATGTGTAATCTCACTGTTGGCATGTCGATGTAGCATGTGCTTCTCCGTTAAAAGCAAGTGTGCATTCGAGGAACATCACAACTTAATGTGCGAGTATTTCGGAGAGGCAGCCTTTCCTTTTACTAGTAAAGAAGGTTCTACCGAACACCTGCTGACCCCGAAACTCCAGAGACAAGGGGTGATAGCTCATGAATGGTGATACTGGAAAAGTCAGTGTTTTTTTGGTGGAAGCATGCCAGGAGTGTAGGGGTTAACAGCAGACGTCTTTGCCGGGAAGGGTTTTGGATACTTCTTTCCCTGGAGGTGAATGAATAGGTTACGATGTGCTCGCGCTGGGCCGAGGGTGCGATGATCCCTCGCCGGCGTGAGTACTGTGCACACAGATGACTGTGCAACAGCGCCGTGCACGCTTATTTAAGCGGCCGCAGCACTGCCAAGTATGGATCTTCTGACTGCAGCACGGGCACTCACCTCCTGGAGTTCACCGCGAAACCGGTGCGCGTGTAAAAGGGAAGGTGCGCTGCTCAGCGGTTTTCTCTGTTTGCTGCCGATGCAGTGAAATGCAGGGACAGCCATGCCTCAGACTTGTTTTATTGCTCTGTTCTGTGCACGCTGCTTTTCATGCTCTAATTTAAATATGATGAGTGTTTTCTGACCGTGATCACCTTGCACTGCTCCACAGCAGTTTTCTGTGATGTTTTTGCTAACCCTCGGCGTGTCAGTCCATGACAGATTATTTTGCTGAGTAAATTGCACAGGTTGTAAGACTTTGTCAGTGGCATATGACGTACAGAAATTAGATGCTTGCACGCAAAGTCTTCATTTTGCTTTATGCGAAAAATTAAACCGAATAGCTACTTAACATAAAAACACTGGTCCGTGATTATCTGACCGTAATGCAACGGTCGCATACTTCTACTACATTGTTGCAAAAGTTCCAAGCAGGCGTTACGCGTCCACCCGTGCAGATATTCATAGCAGACCATTGATCAGATAGGTTTTAGCACCTTTCCTCTGCTCACGCTGTCGTTGTCTCAATGACACATTTGAGAATGTGTTCGGGGATGGGGAATGCCCTTTCTGCTTCTGGTTTGGTGGAGTGTACGATAGGGAGTGCACAGGTACAGTAGTGTAGGGTCCTGAATGATGGCAGAGCCAGTGTGACTCATTATGCAAAAAATTGCGCAGTGTGTTCGATGGAAGCGATAGTCGGGACATTGTGGAGGGGGAGCGAAAACGGCATAGTTGCAGCAATCTGCTTACGTTTTTTGGAGTTTGCGTGGCACCGACTTCATGTATATGCTTTGGTGTTGCAACCGCGATTCCAATTGCTCCAGGGATTTCCTCTTGTTGTGGGTTTTGTGTCTGACTGAGGTTTGGCAGTGGCTCGCGTGAAGTGCTTCGGCATTGCATTTCGACCGGTTGCGCGCTTGAATGAACTGCCGCTTGTATCTGTTCACCTTGGGTTTTGTCGCAAATTGTGCCAGCTGGGCTTGCGCAAGATTGTTCGCTGTCACCCGTTCGCTTCCTTTGGCGTGATAGCATACCTGGGGCGCATCGCTCCCGCTCTCGGGGGACAATACTTATTTCACGTTCTGCTCTGTTTTGCGGTCTGTTGCTCACAGTTGTCCCGACCAGTGTGGCGTGGGGTCATTCTGGTAGGGGTGATGTGGTTGGGGACTGGTAAAGGACAGTTCTTTAAGTGTCCCACCCCTTGCCAACCAAGCTCAACATCTGTGCTCAGCGTGTCACCCGACTGGTATTTTTGCCGCTACTATCATTGCAGCCAGATATATAATACGACAATAATATTACACATACAGCAAGCCGCGGCCGTTTGTTTTGCCGATAGTCAGTTTTGCTGAGGTTTGTGAATTCATAAGATAAATAAGCAGAAACTATGGCTTTGTGGTATATGGTATTGAGGATGAGGCTGTGATGGTAAGTACGCACATTATAAGCCTAATTTCAACGTTCCTCATAGTACAACTGGTGCGATGCTAAGCGCTCTCAGTTGGAAGTCGGATGATAACGCAATTGGTGCTATGCTAGGCGCTCACATTGAAAGTCTGATTTCAATGTTCTTCACGTAATACAACGGACGCTAGGCTGGATTCTCACAATAAAACATCTGATTTCAATGTAAGTTTTAAAAGCCCATTCTGCGCATGCCCCTCTCATTGGACACAGTGGGTTAGCCATGGGCATTTCACTTTGTTTGCAGCTCTTCTCATAGGGATCCAAGAGGGGAGATGTCACCTGTCCTTCCCCTTCAAAGGTTGCATTTATAGGGTCGACGGAATATCTCGGCAATGAAATGGAACACAGGTGATGCTGGGCAGATCATTTAATCTCCCGCACAAACATATGAAGGGGTCACCCTGTAATGCAACTGGTGCCATGCTAGGCACTTTTATTGAAAGTCCACTTTCAATGTACCTTATTTAAGGCAACTGATGCTATGCTAGGCTCTCATAATAAAACTTCTGATTTCAATGAAAGTTTTAAAAAGCCCAGTTTCGGGACAGCCAGCCATAGCAGGCCAAGGACCATTCATGGTTAAAAAAAATAATTGAGTTTGGGCCGCTTCACAAGGAACGCAAGGTATAGATTCAGCATTTGCCGGTTACACATTCATTAAACATTCATTCCACATTTTGGGCTATTACTTACTCGGGGAGTTGCGCTTAGCGTGATGAGGGGGCTGGTTAATCAGAGTGCGAAGAACTCAATGTTACGCACCATGGTGGTTTTAATGATGAGTGTGTCAGTGGCAGGCCTTTAGTACCAAAGGTTTAGCTGTGGCAATTTGTTGCCACCGGAATGGGCAAACCATTGACGATTTAAGTGCAAACATGACTTGCCTTACTGTTTGCATCACATCAAGATATTCCAAGCCGTCATGTCACAGCAACCCATTCCACGGTTTGGAGGTCAGTATTGCGAGGCGCTGGCCTCGGTGATGTCACCCAAGTGCATTAACACATCAGTACGTCCCATGCCTGGTTGTCACACCTTCAACAGTACTTAAACATGCGTGTGCGGTTACACATATGAATTAGGGGTCTGTGCCAAAAAGCATCTAGGCACCCATTGCAGGTACACGTATGCATTAGAAGCTCGTTATGTCACAGGTGGGTACAGCAATATATGCCGGTGGTTTGTCACACGGTACCGGTACACCCATGTGCTCTACACGTATGCATACTACTAATGTATGGTGTCACACAGTACCTCTGCACCCAGGTGCCTGAGCACTGGTGCATTGGATGTCTGTGTTGTGTCACACGGTACCGGTGCACCCTATGTGCTTGATCAAGCATTATATGCCTATGGTTGTCACGCGGTATCTCTGCACTCTATTCCTGTGTTGTTACACTGTACCTATTCCCTGTGGGCTTGTGCACATTTAGTGCTTTGCATGCCTATGTTGTCATACATCCGTGTTGTGTCACACATTACCGATGCATCTTGGGCTGGGGGTGTGGGGGACAAGAGGGGTACAGTCTCATGATTTAGTCAATAGGGCTGGCATGTAAACTGTATCTTTTATCCAAAGGCTGAAAGCACTAATCATCTGTGTTTAATTTTCATTTATGTGTGGCTGAATCCAAGACTGTGATGCATGGGAGGCGCTCCACACCACAATGACTGCGAGATGTGGACAGGCAATGGGACCGGAAGACCCAGAACGTGAGTCGCAGGCAACGGCATCAAGTGTGATGGGCGATCAATAGAAAAGCTCAAGAGGTGCCAGCATGCATGGGTGATATGGTGCGGCCCATGCACTATATTGGTTGAGTATAGGTGTGTCAACCATTTGCTGTTGACAGCCGGGGTATTTTAGCAGTACTCTGCCTTACAGGTGTATGCCTTGCCAGCTTGACCAAATCCAGGGGTAACTGGCAGATGCAACACCTCAACACCCCTTGTCGTTAAATGGTATTCTGCCATTATGGCGCCTGTGCTCGCAGGTGCCATCATAGAGGACACTGTGCGATGTTTGGAGGCTCCGTAGTAGGGGGAGAAGCTTACACAGAGCCTATCCCAGAACATAGTGGTCAGGTGTAGGTTGTTCACGGAATCCATGATATGCTTATGGGAGACCTTGGGGTCTGTGGGGCACTCCCTGGGTAGCCTTCCATGGTGCAGTTACACCAGCAATGAGTATCATTTTCTGGGGCAACGTGTTTATCGGGCGCATCGTGGTGCTATCAATCGAGGCCATTTAGTGGCTCCAAGATGGCATGTCAATTTTCTTTGAGCCCTAGCACTATTATCCTGCACCTGGGGAATGGGGGAATGACGGGGTATGCCTGGGTAGAAGGGGGGCTGGTTGTAAAACTACTCACTGAAGTGGGTGGGTCGACACGTCTATGCCCAGGGTACACCTCGGCACAGAGACTGCAGAGATTCCAATGGAGAGGAAGTGAGCCTGTGAGGGCATTGAGCTACTCGGTAAAAAATTATTAACAAACTGGGGGGGGGGGGGTAGCTAGGGTTTTACACCTGCAGACTATAGCCAATGGGTGCATCTGGGGGGAGTCGTGCTTCTTTGAAGACGGCGCTCATTTGTCCAAAGCAAGGAATGAAAGGTTCAGGGAGTATCTTCTGGCCTATTTACTTGTGTATAGGGACAGGTCATGACCTTTCAGTGAGCTGTTGGGGGGGGGGGCCTGATAGTCAGCCAACTATGCAGGCCTGTGGCGGTAAGGTCATGATTGGTGAGCAGTAAATTGAAGGTCCTTAGAGGGCGGCCCCATTCTTGAATGGGGTCGCCCAAGGGGGACGGACAAGTGGTCTCTCCTAGAACTCTAGGGGCAGTTACTGCCGGTTGGCTGGATGGGTGCAGGGGAGGGGAAATTACGCTTTCTGGTAGGCTGCTTGGCCACCCCGCACGTGCACAATGGCGCAAATAAACAGTGCATAACTGCAAGGGCCCCATTATGGAGATAATCCACAGGGCGTACGGGGTGACACGGGGGGGGGGAGTACCCTCACGGGGAACGGGTCCCCAGCGCATGCGCACTCCGGTTGGAGGGCGGGCATAAGTGCGTACGGGGTGACCTGGGGGGGAAGTACCCTCACGGTGAACGGGCCCCCTGCGCATGCGCACTCTGGTTGGAGTGCGGGCATAATTTGATAAGGATCTGGAGCTAGTTATTGACCTTGCCGTAGGCTCATAATAGGGATACGCGGAAAAAAAAAATGTTGTTATTATGATTATTGATAATGGTATGTTTAGATTTGGATAGGAATACCTTTGTATTAGAGATATGTTAAGGTTAGCCATCTGACATCTGCACCTATCAATGTAATCAATGAAATGTAATGGTTTTCTGCGTATTGTGTAAATATTGTATTTTAACTTTTGTTTTAAAATTTTTATGTAAATAAATACAGCCGGGGGTTTACGACCCCCTAATCCAAAAATCTTCTCATGTTATCTTGATATTGACAGGGGAGGAGGGGGTCTAGGTAGTACCTGGCCATGTAGAAAGGCGGGGCCGGCATCGGCCACGCCGAAGGTATGGCAGTCGTGCCGGCCCCCAATGACTTTACAGGGGCGGGCCTGTCGCACGCATTGATGACACGACACGCGCGCCTCGCCACTAATTGGTCGAAGTCAGGGGCGTGACCCGGAAGTGATTGTAAGCACTTCCGGGTCACGCACTTGGGCTAACGCCATGCCGGTTAGAACTGGCCTGGCTGGAATCTGGGTAATAAAAGGCTGGGGAGCGGCGGAGTCCGTCTCTTTGCTCGCCGCTCCTTCAGCCTGCCATTAGTCATGCCAGCCTCGCTAGGAGGCTGTATTTTAATTTTCCCACCCACCGTCCCCTAAAAGCAGGGTTTACAGGGTGTATTTTAATTTTCAGGTTGACATGATTATGTTTATCATATGTGTGAGGATTTCTTTCCCATTGTTTTAGGAGGTTTTTTCCTTGTACATGTTATGTTTATTGTCGTATTTTTAGTGCTATTCCTTGGTCAGGCGGTAAGGTCATGATTGGTTAGCAGTAAATTGATGGGCCTTGCCGTAGGCTCATAATAGGGATACGCAGAAAAAATAAAATGTTGTTATTATGATTATTGATTATGGTATGTTTAGATTCGGATAGGAATACCTCTGTATTAGAGATATGTTAAGGCTAGCCATCTGACATCTGCAACTATCAATGTAATCAATGTAATGTAATGGTTTTCTGCGTATTGTGTACATATTGTATATTAATTTTTGTTTTAAAATGTTTATGTAAATAAATACGGCCGGGGGTTTACGACCCCTAATCCAAAAATCTTCTCATGTTATCTTGATATTGACAGGGGAGGAGGGGGTCTAGGTAGTACCTGGCCATATGATCCTGGCTCCACCATCATGACAAGATTTATACAAATGACCCTGTACGAACACAATCCAAGACTCAAAGCTGAGAAATCGACCACAAATACACAGCTGTGCTAAATTTAAGAATCCAGGACATGTGCTTTTTGCTGACATACCTGCTTGTGATTGGCTGACATTGTCTTCTGTCTTATTGGTCATTCATTGAAAACTACTTGCAACTAACATAAATGAGTATCTTGTGCAGTTCAAACAAACCATATTATTCACAATAAACAACGCCTCTGCCTCCAACTAAAAGAAAAGCGTTACTTACTACTACCAGGCAGATCTTCCTATTCAGGAAACTTTATTACAACAAATTTATTAAAGAAAGATTTGCAATGCAATAGGTCTCCATTTGCAACAGTTTGAGCTACTGGCATTGTAAATGACAATGCCATTTATTTAGGTGTTGGCTTTTAAAACAGATAAATAAAAGGCATTGTCATTTACAATGCCAATAGCTTAAACTCTCGCAAATGCAAGACCTATTGCATTGCAAATGCTTGTCTCTCCATGTAGTAAATATTTGTCCTCTTTCTCTGCATCTCCACTGATTTTCCCACTGTACGAGACCATCACTATTCCTTGAAACCTATTTGGTCCTACCCTTCATAAGAGTCATGCTCTGGCTGTGTCCTCTGTGGGAATGGCTCATGAAGATATTTGTGACTACTCAGTACTCAGATACCCATTACTTTGTCAGCGATCTCAAAGTTTTCAGGTTATCTCCACTGAGGAGCGCTCATGCCTCTTTGGGAGCTAATGTCAGCACTGTATTACATTAGTGTGGTGTGCGAAAATTGATTTCCAAGTGATATTTTATTTTTAACCTTTACACCCTTAAATAGAGACTTTTGCGTGTATGTCATGAACCTCATATATACTTCAAAAGCATATTTTTAAGATCCATATATTTGCAGAATGTGCCTCTTTCAGGCTTATACTTGACCCTAAACTTTTTGATGGTGTTTCACTCACAGATAAATTAACTGCAACCCTTGGTTAAACAACCTCACAATAAGCTGTTTACAAAATCAGCACGGGAGGAAGAGGACAGGGCAGAAGTCACTTAAAAGATGAACACCACATTGGACCCATCGTCACAGTTGGCTTTACAGTATCTGTGAGAGCAATGGGCTTCATGGCAGCCTTGCTCAAAAGGGGAAAAACGAAGTCGTTGTCCTCGGTCTGAAGAGGACTAACCACATCACTCCAGCTTGCCAAGGTGTATAAGCCAAGCGTCCATTTAAGTTTGAAAACCTATACCTGTTTGCAATGCTTTGAATGACTGTCCTCTGGACTACCTACCACTCAAAGTTCCCTCCGTACATTCATGTTTTTTTTGTAAATTTTTTTTTAATTGAAATTGATTGGTGTCATACATATTCAAAATTCGAAATACAAAATATAGAATAACAAAAACCAGAAATATCTCATATAGCATACCCCACTTTCGACGGCTGGTATTGGCAAATAGTTAACTTACAGTTTTCCATAATCAAAAAAGAAATTGCAGTATATTAAAAAAATGTCCCCCAAATTTTTTCAAATTTTCTTCCCCCCCCCAATCCTCAAAGCATAACTTCGCTCACTTATCTTTACTCTATGCATTTTGAATAACCATCCATGCATGGATGAAGTCTGATTTGTACGCCAGTTTTGAAGTAGCAGCGATCTAGCAACTGCCATGCAAATATAAACCAATTTAGCAAATGATTCGGATAAATTGAGGTGCGGATCGAAACCATAAAGCATCAGTTTTAAAATTTGAAAATATCCGAATATGGTAATTAGAACTTAAGAAAGCAAAAATGTCTTCCCAGAATGCTCTCACCATACAACAAACAATTAGTACGTGAGTCCAATTAGCTGGAGCGAAGTTCAAGCATCGGAAACAATTCGGTATATAGTTACTGTACATTTTGGCTATTGCCGCCGGGGTGCGATACAAAAGCCATTTTCCAAAAAATAACATTCTGCGCCAGTTAGCTCCCCTTAGTGTGGAGAAATTAAACTTATTAATAGTTCGCCACGTATTGAATGATAAAACATGATTTTCTTGTTCCCGCCATTTTTTGACAGCTTTAGAGCCCAGATCGCTTTGTCTAGACTGAGCTAAGCAACGCTTCCACTCTCCGGGTTTCCTTATCAAAGTATTATGAAAAAAAGATCATTGTTTAATGAAGAAAACTGAGTAAGCGATGTGGGAGCATACTGCTGCAGGGATTGATAGATTTTATTATAGGACCCGGCTAACAAAAAATTTCCTGAAATTAATAACCGCATCTCCGGCGGGGTTATCCACCTTGTATGATGTAAAAAATCGCACACTTTGCTAAATCCAGCTTTAGTCCAATAACCCATTAAATCAGAGCCAGCCCCCCGCCCACTAAATGAAAGTAGATTGATCAACAAAGAGGAAGAATTAAACAGAGAGAGAGAATATCTTCTAAGCATGGCCGCACGCTTCCTGAAAAACCATGCAATTATTTTATACCTAACCAGTTTGGGAGATTTAGGAACTTGAAGAGGGGAAGATATTTGACTTTCCGAAAAAATTAAATCAAAGAAAAAAACTAATAAATACATTAGAATTTGGAATTGGGACTTTAAATCGAGTCAAATACTGAGCAAAGTAAGCACTATAATATTCTCTGATATTCGGTAGTGCGAGGCCTCCATTGTCTAAATCCTCATAAAGAGTGTTCAGCGCAATACGAGGCGTTTTATGTGCCCACAAAAAACGCGAAAATATAGATTAAATTTTAGTAAAAAATGTGCCCGAGAGAAAGCAAGGAATCGTAGAGAACAAAAAATTAAACAACGGTAAAATAGACATTTTTATCAAAGCAACTCTGCCCAAGATTGATAACGGTAGTTTATTCCAGCGAGTGAGCATCGAGCCAACTTTTCGAAGAAGGGGATCTAAATTGAGACTATAGAGAAGCTGTAAAAAAAACCCTGAGATATCTTTTAGGTTTATTATTGATACAGCCCCTTAAGTACGGATATAATTCAGGATTATGATTGCCACAGACCAATATTTCTGTCTTCTTTTTGTTAATACGAGAGCCCCCGAAGGTCTCAAATTCCTCAAAAAGCTGAAATGCTCGAACTTGAGACTGCAAGTCGGATTTAATGAGTAACATAATATCGTCAGCGTAAAGTTTTATCTTTGACATTAATGGTATCGGAGGCGAGATCTCTGCACACCTCCAAATTGCAATTGCAAGGGGTTCGATAAAAAAAGGCAAAAAGAATCGGTGATAAGGGACAGCCCTGACGTGTTCCCTGATTAACTAAGACTGATCCTACCATTAGTGAGTTAATAATAATATTTGCTTTTGCACCCGTGTAAAGATTCCGAATAAAATTAATAATAATTGGCGGAATATGAAAGTGTTGCAAAATAATAAAAAGTGTCTCCCAGACCACCAAATCAAAAGCTTTTTCCGCATCAAATAACAAAATTAGTGCTGGAATCCCCTGTGTCTGAAAATAATCCAGGGCTTCCGACAAATATTGGGTATTGGTCAACAATTGTCTACCGGCAATAAACCCATTTTGGTCTTCGTGAATCAAATCCGTGACAATATGATTAAATCAAATAGCCAGTAGTTTAGTGTCGATCTTTTAGTCCGAGTTTAAAAGGGTGATTGGGCGATATGAGTTAGGATCTCTAGCATCCTTCCCCTTCTTCAAACAGCTGACCACGGTACCCTCAAGGAACGAGTCTGGAATAGGAGCTCCTGCCAACATAGAATTAAGCAGTTGTAGAAAAATGTTGGAAAAGGTAGGGAAGAAAACTTTAAAAAATTCCGCGGGAAATCCATTTGGGCCGGAAGCTTTCCCTGATGGAAGTTCTTTCACTACCGACTCTACCTCTTCCAGAGAAAATCCACTTGCCATGTTTAATTGCTCGGATTGGGAGAGGGAAGGAATCACAGCTTTCCTCAAAAAAACATTTAATTTTTGTTGGTCTATTTTATGTTGATGACTATATATTTTTTGATAATGACAGTGCATTATCTTACCTATCCCACCCAAGTCAGTTGTGTATTGATGAGTAACAGGACAAATTAAGCCCCGAATTAGATTGGAGGCGGCATGTTCTTTAGCCTACCAGGCCAAAAATCTACCCGTGAAATTGCTTTCTTCATAGACTTTCTGGTATTGACTACGAAAAAACGCCTCTCCTTGCTCAAATAAATATGTACTAAATTCATTTAATATTTCTAGAAGGATTTTGTTGTCTTAGAGCGCTAAGAACCTGTATACGATGTTCAAATGAGTCTTTAAAAGCCCTAGCAGCGATCGATGTGGCGGCATCTTTCCCAATAATAATTCCACAAATAAAAGCCTTTAAGGCATCCCAGATAATACTAAGAGGGGCGTTGCCAGTATTACGAACTATGAATTCTCTAATCTCGACTTTTAATTCGGAGACCCATTTTTCATCATTGAGATATAATTTGTTAAAAACCCATCTTTTAGGAGACCTTCTAGTATCCCCGAGAATAAATTCCCTAATGAGCATAGCGTGGTCGGAAAATACATTGTGCACCGTATTATAATAGCCTGGCCTAAGATTACGTGAAGCTAGAAAAAAGTCAATACGAGATGAAGACTTAAATCTGCCCAACCAGCAAGTATATTCTCTTTTAGAGGGATAATCTAGGCGCCAATGATCAGAGAGATCCAATAATCTTTTATAGTTAGAAATAGTCTGGGAAACTTTAGGTTTGAGTTGTTTTTTTGATTGAGACGTTGAGTCCAGTTTGGGAGCCATCAAAACGTTAAAATCGCCACCAATCACAATGTCCCCTGACACCATTAATAAGGATTGGAACATATCTTCAAACATATTGGAATCATCATTTAGTGGTCCATAACAACTTACAAAAATAAAGGGTCTCTGTCTGCTTTTGACACCAACGCCCTGAGCCTCCCTCCTCTGAATGAATAATTTCAGCATGTATATTCTGATTTAAAAATATCGCCACCCCTCGCTTAGATTCATCACATGATGCAAAACACCGAAACGAAGCCCATGATTTGAACATTGAGAACTCATCTAACTTAAAAGATGGAATATGAGTCTCCTGTAACATAATTACGGAAGGATTTTCTGCCTTAATCCACATTTCTACAGCTCGCCTTTTCTTAATATTATTTAAACCATTAACATTAAGAGAAAACAATTTTAAACTCTCCTTATTGGACATTGAAATCTTAATTTGACTACTTGAAGACAGTTATCGTCAGACCTCCCCTTACCCATTGTATACACTCTGGCACTATGAATCAAAACGTAAGTAAATAAACATGACCTGGCACCATCAACTTCATTTTTTATTTTAACCCACCCATCAACACCCTCATCCCCCCGAACCCAACCCTCCAGTGGCTCTACTTCCTCATCCTCCTCCCACGCGGACCACAGGAACCTACCCCACTTCATTGGGGTGACCAGTTAGCACCCCTGGGTCCCCATACTCCTCATGCTCTACCCCCCCCCCCCCCAGCCATCCAATAATTAACCCCTGTCAACGTAATGACCTATAATATCCTATGGCCATATAGACAACCATCACAAACCCCTCATATTCTAACTGGTTTGAGAAGCCGAAATCTCCTTAAGCAGATCATGTGCTGCTGCTATATCAGATATCATAAAGAATTTGCCTTTCACTAAAACTTTGAGCTTAGATTGTTGCGCTATCGTAGCTTGGGCCCCTTTGGCTTTAAACAACTGCAACATTTGGACAAACTCTTTTCTTCTCCGTGCAGCAGAGGCAGACATATCGGAGAAAATACGACATTTAACAGTTTCGTTAACAAAAAATTGTCTTTGCTGAATCGCCATAGAAAGAATAGTCTCTTTTATCCGTATATCTGAAAAATGTAATAAAATTGTTCGAGAAAGAGAAGAATTCAGAAAAGGCTGAGCAGAAACTTGATGTGCCCGCGTAATTTTCAAGTTGCCCTCATGATTGGGGATCACTTTTTGTTTTAGAAAGGAGATGGCCCATTGCAGCGTGCTGGATCCTTCGATCCCTTCTGGAACCCCCACGATCCGAAGGTTCGATCGACAATTATAATTCTCCAAGTCATCCAATTTGGTTTCTAATGAGCGTGTTGTAGAAGAAATCTTACTCGCTTCTTTTTTAACCTCATTCATTTGGTCCTCCAAATTAGAAATGCGAGTCGCTGATTGATTAAAGCCAACTCGGATTTTTGAAACCTCTTTATTTTGCGGACCTCATCAAGAATTAAATTCAACATATCTTTGACTGACATCTGAATTCCCCCCACAGTCTCAGTGTCCAGATCTAACAGAGGACTAAGGGGATTGCCATAGGGGACCAAGTCAGCAGAAGTATTTGATGGCATATCGGCCAAAGGTATAACCATATCCGTGTTTTCCGAGATCAGAACTTCTTTCTGAGCGGCGTCCGTATTATTCACAGAGGAAGCCAGAGAATTTTCTTTGAGCAGAGATGTCAAAGTTGTTGAGGATGCCAGAATATTAGGCTTATGCAGTAAGTCTGGGGGTTGAATAGTTGAGGAAGAGGAAGATATTTGAGCGGAGGTGCCCTGACAAAGTGCTGCATTTTTTTTTACCAAAAAGAGGAAATGGTTTAGCCCCTTTTAGCACATCCATAAATCTATCTTGCTTAGATATAGCATCCTGAGTCAAGGGAGAGCGAACTACCTCTACACTGTAAGAGTTCTCTAAATCCGGAATCGGGGTCGGAGTCGGAGATTCCGCAAAAGACTCCTCCAATTCCTCTGAGCTCCCAGTGCTGTCACTTTTTTCCTTTACGTCGCCTTTATCGCCCTTATCGCAGTTATCATTTTTATTTAATAATTTGGCAGCGTTTTTTGTTTCTCTAGCCTGTATGCGGAGGGCTTTTGCCTTACGTGTGTTGAGTAACTTCCCCATGCTGGTAAAAGAGAGACAGCGGTGAATTAAGTAATACCGGAGTAACTGGAATTTGACCTTTCCTCCTTTCCTCCTTCCTCCCCGAAGCCTCTATGCCTCTGAATCTCCAGCAATTGACGACTTTCCTGAGCAAATCTCTCTACGCCGCGGGGTCTGTAAGCCAGCAGCACTCCTTATCCAAAAAAAAGGGGGGGCGAGACTCACCATATGCAGTTCACCATGTGCAGCAGCCCCTGGCGTCCAAATCCGATGCGGAGCCGATGCAGAGACCCACACTGACCGGTGCCTTCTCCAACACCCGATCCCAGCTGCTAGTAATTTGGAGACAGAGGCGACTCCACTCTGCCTCGCTCCGCTTACAGCTTAAGCCCGTAGAAGTTATCGCCACCAGAGAGCCGCATGAATTCAGTCACCACCAGCCGAGGAAAATGGAAAAAAAAAACGCCGCTGTGGTCGAATCCAAAGGGCCAATGCAATCAGCAGAAACGCTTAGCGTCCACCGCCGCCGCCATCCGCATCAGCCGCCATCCGCTTCAGCTTCGCAACCTTGAGGGGGGGGAGGAGCCAGGAGTCGGAACCTCAGGTGTGTACGGAGACGTGGAACTCCATCACCCCGTACATTCTGACCTGATGTCTTTGGTGGCTGCAATCGGGGCTGTCTCAGTGCTGTGGTTGGCTGGGAAGCAAAACATCCATTACAATGCAGTCATTACATCGCACTTCTTTTACAATGCAACTGTGACAACGCAACTGCCTTTACATCGCATGCCATTACAACGCATGCCATTACAACGCATGTCACTACAACACATGCCATTACAACGCATGCCATTACAATGAATTATAAGGTAAGTAATGGAGATTTTTTAGTTTTAGGATGGGTATGGGTTTTGGGGTAGATGGGAATAGTAATTTATACCCCTACATAATCCAGCACTTTCCTTACTGTTGCACTCACTGGAGTGGGAATAGTAATTTGTGCCCCTACACTATCCAACACTTACCCTATTATTGCACTCACTGGGGTGGGAATAGTATTTTTTACCCCTACACTATCCAACACCTACCCTACTGTTGTCCTAAAAGTATTATGCTTTGTAATGGTATGCGTTGTAATGGTATGCATTGTAATGGAATGCGTGGTTATGGTAGTTTTTAAAAATGCGTGGTAATGGCATTCGTTGTAAAATCATGCGAAGTAATGGTAATTGTGATGTAAAAACCGCGTGGTAAAAGCATGCATTGTAATTGTTTGCATTGTAACGTCATATATTCGCTGGGAATCCGGATTGAGAGGGTTCCTGGCGGTTGTTGTGTTCCAGGTGTCGGTGAGTTACTGATTGATTGCCTTTTTAAGAACCTTCTCTGGAAAGGGGAGCACTGAGATGGGCCCTTAGTTCTTCAGTTCTGCTGGGTCAGCGGATGGTTTCTTCAGGAGGGGCCTCACTTCAGCATGTCTCCTCTCCTCACTGAAGGAGGCTCAGGTGATGGAGGCTTTCAGTTCTTTCTTTAGTTTGTTGTCAATCGTCTTGCTCCGCAGGTTGAAGATGTGGTGGGGACAGTGGTCAGAGGGTGCTCCCGAGTGTACGGAGTTCTTGATGGAGATTGTGGCTAAGTTGTGAGAGGGTCCCACCTGGTGAGCAGGAGTTCAGGGTTTGTGTTCGTGGGTGTGAGCAGGCTGAAGCAGTCAGTGGCGGGGGGTTGGGGTTTGAAGTTTGTGTAGATGGCTGAGATCTTGTCATGGAAGAAGTCCTCCAGGGTGTTACACGGTTCTTGGGACGGGGTGATGTTGTTCTCTGTGGCTGTGGGATCAGACAACTCCTTCAGGATGGTGAAGAACTCCTTGCTGTGGTTTGTACTGGCTTCTATGTGGTCTGCTAGGGCGTTCTTCTTTGGGTTGGATGTTGTGTCTGGGAGGTGGAAGTTGAGTGGGCTATTCCACTGGTCTTCCGATATCTTTTTCCAGTTTCTGTGCATGGAGCTGGGGGGCATGGTGCCAGTGTTGGTAGGTCCTGAAATGGTGAAGTGGACACTGTAGTGGTCTGTCCATGTGAGCTGTGAGGCGTGGATGTACTTGACTCTGTCGCTGTATGTGAAAATGGGGTCGAGGGCTTGTCCTGCGATATGGGTGGGGTCGGTGACATGTTGCTTGAGGCCAATATTGGTCATGCTTTCCAGGAGGTTGGTTTTGCTGGTGTCACTGGGGTCATTGAGGTTGAAGTTAAGATCCCCTAGGAAGATGAAGTGCTTGAAGTGTGGAGAAGTGTGGCTCAGGGGTTAGAGGCGGCAGACCCGGAAGCTGAGATCGGTCCTGGACCAGGGTTCAATTCCCCGCCTCGGCGGGTCTTGGGCTAAAAATTCCACGGACTTGATAATTCTCGCCCCGGTGCCTCCTCGACTCACGGGTTCACACTCTGCGACTCTGGGCAATAGCTTGCTTAATCTCCACAACGGCCCCTCGCGGCGGGATGCCTGACTTTCACCTTGTGGATACCCTGCTATCTCACAGGGGAATACCAGGACGGGTTCCCTAAGCAAGCGCCGGGAAACCCACTGCGGGTAGCTGTGCGCTATATAAGCTCAACTACATTTACATTTACATTTGGAGTCAATGGAGATCGGGGTGATGTGGTCAGGGATGACGTTGCAGAAGCTGGGGCATGGTCCTGGTGGTCTGTAGATGAGGGAGCTTCTGATGGTGCTTTTTCTGTCTGTGTGAAGTTGGAACTTGAGATGCTCCATCATCGGGGTCGAGTCATCTGTGGGTGTTGTGCAGCGGATGGTGTCCTAGTAGATGATGGTAACTCCACCTCTTTGTTTGTTGGTTCGTCCCGGTGTGTTATCTTGGAACCTTCGGGTGTGGCGATGGCGATGTCTGGTGCAAATACGGGGTTCAGCTAGGTCTTTGTGAGGAAGATGACGTCCGGGGTGAGGGATGAGATCAGGCCCCAGATCGCTATGTCAAGTAAAACAATATTGTCATACAAAATTATCACCAAATAAAATCAACAACCAAACTTTTGCGGTCTATGCTTGTATGAGAAAAACACAATATCAACAACAAATATATATGAAATCAAGCATTGGTATAGCCAATAAGTCTCGCTTTTGGGACCTAATAAGTATTTAGTTATGCAGCACAATATCCTTGGTGCAAGATCAACTGTTACATGGCTAAACACTAATAAGGTCCCAAAGGCGAGACCTATTGGCTATGCCAATACTTGTTTTTCTCTGTAGATTACTATAACCTTTACTGTTCGAGGATGGTAGACATGAGTAACAGGGACATTTCAAAATCAATTTAGGCGGGTATAATCAGCATTTCATCCTTCTGAGGTAGATACAATTAGTTGCATGGCAATAAATATCAGTAAGTGGTGAGTATTCGCTTTATGTTAAAATGCTGACACTAAGTGTGTGGTGTAGGTTCGCCATTGTCTTTTTATGGTTTGTCAAATACCTCTGGAAAAGCCAGCATATCTGGCTTTAATGGGCTAAAGCCTGTAATCAGCTTTGTGCATGCCTCTGTTTGCATGCTTTGCACATTAATGCCAGACTTATTGGCTTTGAAGCTGGGACTTCACAAAAGGACAATAGCAAAGCTACTTTCCGCCGAATAACAGAAATGCATTCCTATAGAAATCGGTAGTGCTCATATTACTGACCTCAGGAGGATAAAAGATTAAGGGCCATATGTAGGTAATTTCTATTTACCGATTTCTAAATACCGAATTTTACCGATTCGGTATTTAAGAATCGGTAAATAGAATGTAGGTAAAAAATCTGTAAATTTTATCGATTCGGTAATATTCGTTATTACCGATTCGGTATTTACCGATTCGGTAATAAGGCATACCTTCCCATTCATTCCTATGAGCCTGGAGGCCCATAGGAATGAATGGGAAGCCATTCACTATTACCGATTCTGTAAATACCGAATCGGTAATAGAGGGAGCATATTCAAGGGTGGCAGGGTGTCACATTGACACCCTGTTGCACCCCTGAATCGTGCATGCATGTGTGCACATGTGGCACACATACATGCCCTAAGGGCATGTATGTCTGCCACATGGCACCGATTTGGTATTTTTCCGATTTCTTAAAATACCGAATCGGTAAATTACCGAATCCTTCAATCCAGCCTCCTACATCTCAAAGGGCTAAATACCGGTCGGTAACGGAAAATTTACAGATTTTCGGCCGTTACCGACCAGTATTAGCCCACCTACATATGGCCCTAAGTGACCCCATAGGAATTCGGATATGTGACCATTAAGTCAATCATAGATTTCTGAAGTCCATACAGTAGTCCACTGAGCAGCCCTACCCAGTTTTGCGTGTGCTACTTGAGCTGCATGGTGCAATGAAACTGAACATCACCAGGATCACTAATAAGCCTGGCAAAAGTAAACAGAGAAATGCAAAAGCCATATTTCAGCTGATAAAATGCTCCAGCATGCGATCTGACAACATTGAACAGGTGGCAGCAGCACATGTGAGTGCACCCTAGAGGCATGTTCAAGCTCATGCCGACTTAGAAGTAGCGTTTATTATCTTTATTTGCATTTCTGTGAAATAGTGCGATTAATTGCTCAGAGAAAACATGCATGAACACAATATAGGTCTGCCACAGCCATCGTTGCAATGACATGGAACTTAATATAAATATTTTTAAGAGACAAGGGAATGATGCGATTACACAAGGTTTGCATTTCTTGTGCATTCACGTGCTTCCTCAAAACAACACTAGCGTTTGCTTTTGCTTAAATTGTATTTACTGTTGGTTTACTATGGCTTTATGGATGAATAAATAAATCGCAAATAAACACAACCTTGTAAATTAAATGACTTAATTGTGAGAAATTTATGTTGGTGTTTAAACGGCAAACAAAGTGCTGAGTCCTGCCTTTAGAAACATTATTATGTGTACTTATTTATGACACCCAGTCAGGTCCGTCTTAACTGCATTATAGGCCCCCGGGGAAAACAGCGCACTGGGCCTTGCCTACACAACCACTCACAGGAATAAAAATGTTTAACGGAAAATTAGGGGTAAATTCTGTTCTGCATGGGGCACCTATAATCGTGGGGCCCCCGAGCAACTGCCCAGTGTACCCATGTGTTAAGACGGCACTGTCTGCACTAAAAGCACAGCATGCTATATGATGTGATATGATCCGGTAAGTGACTCCTATCAGAAGAACATAGCAAGGTCCACCAGCCCTGGCACCAAAGTAGATTGTGTTTCTTGGGGTGTCTGTGCACATGCGCACAGTCGATCACAGTGAAGAGAGCCAATGGATGAAGTGGGTTGACCACAGGCCTATGCTGTAAGCTGTGATGGGCGGAAGCAAAAACGTGAATGACACTACAGCAGACCAATGGCTGAAAAGGGCTGCCTGAATGGCCTTCTACTTACGTATACATGTACTTAAGAATTTTGAAGGTTACAAAAAGTCTTTCCTAATACCAGACCTAAAAAGCAGGTATGAAAAATAACCTGCAGAGGCAGCAAAAGTGGCATGAAATGTAGGGTGTTGGAAGAAAGATGTATGGCATGGACTCATGCCGTAGGGAGTCTTGGAGTGGGCTGGATGACCAACATGACAGACGTGCCTCCTTAGAACTCTAGACCATCGCCCAAGCATCCTGCAAAATCCTTCCGTTCCCCAAACATAAGGAGCTCGGCATGCACGCGCCACATAATGAAAAGCACAGCGTGGTAAGGTGAGTCCATTTACAGGGCCATGGGAGGCTGCTTGTACTTGTGAGCCTGTTCATGTAAACGCCAGGTGTAGAGAGAAGGTGTGGACCAGTCTCAAAATGAGAAGCACAAGAAGTTTGCACCTTCAACAGTGTGGACAAGAGGTGGCTTGAAGAGCTATCTAAACAGCAGCCATCTCCAAGGCTTGGTGAAGAGAACCACGAAGAAGCTGAGGAGGTGCCACCACCCATCCCAACAACAATACGTGTGGGAAAGACGGGCACTGAATAATAATAATCTATATTTGTAAAGCGCAAACATATCACCTCTTAAAGTTTCAGTGCACTGGGGGCTGCCAGGGAGATGAAGAGAGCTATTGCAGAGAGTCACATGATGCTGAGCTCAGCTACTACGAGCGCCGGTGATCGAACCATGATCCCGACACTCCGGAGTCAGCTGCTCTGGCCACTGAGCCACACCGTACCACTTCTCTAACAGAGAGGAGGAAGCAGATCAGAACAGCTAGACTACAGACAGCACCAGAAATGACACCAGAAGTAGGGCACCAGCACGGATATGAGCAAACCTGAAGGACAGGTGAGGCTCACATTAAGGGGCCTGACTAGACAGAGCAAGGAGGAGACAATGGAAGTGATGAATATATAGAAAAAGAGGGACTGGGAGTCAGTCAATCAATCAATCAATCAATCAGGATTTATAAAGCGCGGCTAATCACCCAATAGGATATCCAGGCATTTGCAGGCCCCGGAGGCTTATTTGAACAGCCAGGTCTTGAGGGCTATTTGGAATTCCGGAAGTGAGGTGATGGTCCAGGTGCGTGGGGAGGCTGTTCCAGGTTATTGCTGCAATGTGGGAGAAGGAGCGTCCTCCACTTCTGCTTTGGCAAATGCGGGGAGTATAGGCAAGTGAGAGGGAGGTGGAGCGTAGTCTTCTCGATGGTTGGTGGAAGGTCAGGCAGTGGTTAATGTAGGCGGGTCCTTGGCTGTGCAGAGGCTTATGTGCATGGGAAGCAGCTTGAATTGGCCTGTCTTCTTTATTGGGAGCCAGTGGAGTTTCCTGAAGTGGGATGTGATGTGGGTTTGTCGGGGAAGGCAGAGGATGAGTCTGGCTGCTGCGTTCTGTGTGGTCTGAAGTCTCTGTAGAAGGTGTGCGGCGATTCCTATATAGAGGGCATTGCTGTTGCCCAGTCGGCTGGTGATGAGGGCTTGTGTCACAGCGCGTCTTGTGTGTAGGGATAGCCACTTGAAGATCTTACATAGGATGCGCAGAGTGAGAAAGCAGGCAGAGGAGATGAGGTTCAGCCCATACACTCCCACATCTATAATGATTAACAAAACAATGTACTGTTGCTAAGCAGAGTCAGGGTTGACACCGATTGTGCAGCCTAACCTATCTCTAGCCGGATGGGACATTGAAAATATCAGAGCAAGAGCCCTCACCCACCCCTATGGGTGGCATGCATCATCAACCCTAACTCTGCTTAGGAACAGACATTGTTTTGTTAGGCAATTGGAAGGGGCCAGATCTGCAACAGCAGAAGGGGAACTGAAAGCAATCCTGTGGGTTGGGGGGGGGGGAGGCAAGAGCCAGAGTACGAGACTTCTTGAAAACTTGAGTGTCCTACAGGTAGGAGGCCAAAACGAAAGAAGAGACAAGACTGAGGACAATTTGGTACACACACTTGTCACCGAAAGACCCCATTTACATCCTACATTCCTCACCATTAGTGTCTGTGGGCAGATGGATAAAACACCGGAGCCTTATTGTTAGTACTCTAATCCTGAGCAATGATCAGTCGGTCTGAGAGAGCGCGGGGGTGATTCTTCCCTCCCACTTGCCTCCATTTTGACAAAAGGGAAATTCCTAAAATCCACAGAAAGAATGCAGTAGAGGACACCCAACGTACTTACCAACCTAAGAGTCAGATAACACGGGTAGGAAAGTAAAGCGACTACATAAGGCCAAGCCATGGAGTCACAGCCCTTGGGGCAGCAACAGAGAGAGAGAATCCATAAAGGATTGTGCAAGGGCCTATAAACAACTGCAGCCTGAGGCAAAGCTCCCAGTAATGGGAAAAGGCGGACAGCATTAGATAACATGTTCTACACATCTCACCCAATTAAGGTCTGTGCACCAAGGTGCTCAAAACAGCCAGCATAAAACAGAATATATTGTCATCAGAGCAATTTGGACAAGTTTATCAAGCGTGGACCACAGGCTCTTTGAACTTTGAGGACCAACTCAAATGAAACAACTACAGAGGTAGACGATCCCAGTCAACGAGCCAGGATATTGTGGCATAGATCTGCTAATTTTGCCGCACGAAAATTGACATTTTGCGGCATTACTGCGGCACCTTGTTTTACTTGTAATCATTCCTTTTCAGCCTTAAATCAATAGAAACTGCTTTAGTAGAGTATTCCACTTTTACATAGGCATGTTTAAAGTGTCTTTGCTATATTCTCCTTTGTGGTAACATTCTGAATCATAGGTTCAGCCAAGAACAATAACACAGGGCTGCTAGTCATCCTATTTTCTGTGGCATTGTGCTGACTTCGGGCTTGTGGTTCCAAGCCCCAGAGCCATCTGATGTAGGACAGCATATTTTCAAATGCAACCAGATTGGTATTGGAAAATCATAATTACTTAGCGAAACAGTTATTGACAAAGCGAGTAGGTATGACTCTTGTATAAAACGAGCATTAAGAGGTACACAACAAACAGGTAAAAATGCACAGATAGATCATGACACAGGCCAACGTCATCCATTTTAATGAAGCCTTGCTAACATATAAGTGCACAGTCCACACGGGGGGAGGGCGGGAAGCACTGATCGTTTTGCATGAGATGACCACTAGATGTTTTGCATCAGAGGAGGATGTGCATTTCAAGGTCACATGGTGATTACAATGGTTGCACATGCTGACGTACAATAGGGGGGCTGTGTTGCTGTGACCCAGGTCAAGAGTGACACCTTCAGCCTGTTTGAGTGTTTTTTCACCAGCAACAGTTTGCATACTGGGATTTTTAAACCTGTGCTTATTACTGTAAAGACAGATAGACAAGACCTCAAAATGCAAATTTCTAATGACAAAAAATACAAGTGTCTGAAGTTGTCCCAAATGACATGTCAAATAAAAACACGTCCAAAAAGAATGTGGCATGTGCCACTTCACAGCTATACACATGGCCAAAAAGGTGCATCTTCTCCTTATAGTAATTTGAGATATGTGTTTTTCGGAAAATATACGTTACCGTCTGAACTAAAAAGTATCTTTAAAATAACTGCTCTCTGTTCCCTTCATAGCGCTCCTGATCCAGTGGTAAACCAGCCTCAGACACTCTAATATCATATACTCACCTGGGCTTATAAACACACTCACTCACTCAGGCCAGTTATACCTGCTGATGTCAATTTTGATTATACTTTTCTTTCCGAGATTAGTTATTTGTCATTCCTAACTAATCTTTCACTGATCAATAAGTTCTTTCGTCTGGTCAATGGACCATTAGTTGAACTAGTTGATGGTGAAATTACATATATTAAAAATATTCTTCTACAATGAAAATGACCACAGACTCAGGAAAATTTAAAATGCTTTATCTAAATTAAATTCAAGTGAGCCAAACTCAAAGTGCAGTACAGTCTCCGTCTCCCATAGAAGGAACATTTTACATAAGCAAGACTTGATAATGATGATACTCAGAAAGCAGAGGATAGAGAGAGCAGCACAATTTCAAATCTACAGAATTTATAATTACCTTGAATGGTGTGAAATCCCACCCCCTTAGCCAAGGAATTGGGAAAAGAGTCCCCTGTAAAGACCAAAAGTCAAGGCTTCAGGACAGGATTCAGGACAATATTCAGGACAGGATAAGGGGACCTCTTCTAGATCCGACGCCTGCGTCGCACCCCTCTCTGACACTATCTTACTCCTCGAGATTCTTCCGCGATCTTCTTCCAATTATTTGGCTAAATTAGTCATTCTGCAATTCGGTTCTTCTTCAGCATTCGCTCATCACTCTGACAGCATCCCGAGCTCTGCAGCATCTCCGTCAGTCGAGCTATCTAACAAACTAAACTACTTCAATGATACCTTTCTAATGCCACACACCACCCATTAATGTTTCAATTTCATAAATTTACTAACTCTGATTGGACAGGCAAAAGGGGATGATCATCACACCATACCAGATTTTAATAAAGTCTTTCAGTTCATTGCTAAATGATCCCGCCCCTTAATTTGTATTCATAAATCTTTATTTCCACCCGCATTCACATCTTTATCAAACACAAAGTATACACTTCATATATCTTTCTTCCTTTTTTCACAGGACATCGTACTGGCTCCCAGGGTATGTTACTGTTTCGTCCTTGGATGGCGTTTAAGGATTACATCGCGGCTTCCGGCTCACTTAGACTGCGCATGTGTAGAGGTCACATGGGATATAGTCGTCCTTGGATGGCGTTCAAGGATTACATCGCGGCTTCCGACTCACTTAGACTGCGCATGTGTAGAGGTTACATGGGATTTAGACTTCGGTTTCTTACAAATGCCCAAATAAGAACTAATAGGAAAGGTCAAAAAGAAGTATATTAATTTCAAAATAAAATGATTTCACTGTATACTACCTATCTCTATTCTAATCCCATTTGCTTATAAATGCTCTCCCCGCATTAGCAATTAGTAAATATCTTGGTTTAGTTTCAGCAAAGCAGATGCTCAGCATGTGAGCTTTTTACGGCCATTTTAGAAGCGTCTGCGCAAGTGCAGAAAATTCCCTCCAAGCAACAGTTTGTCATCCTGCGTAGATGCAGTTGACGCATGCGCACTACAGTTTCCCGCGTTTAGCAGCCATTTTAGATTTCACTCGAGTTACTTGTTAATAAGACACGTAAGCAAGCTTCTTCTTTTTCTAATAATTGGAATTTAGTGCATATTAATTACTCAATACACAGTTATTATGAGTTATGAGTTATTACGAGAGGATTGCTTTCAAGCAAGTCTCCTTTTTACGAGTCCTTGCTCCTTTCATTTCTTCTAACTATATTTCTTCATACTTTCTTTTCTTTCCCTTTTCATTTATTTCATATCTTTTTCTACAGCATTTGCATTATAACATTATTGCTAAGACTATTATGGTTATTCCAACTATTGGCAATATTATTTGCCCTATAAAAGTCTTACCTATATTAGTAAACTAAGTCCCTATTGAGGAAATACTTTGTTAATTTCTCCTATACACTATCAACTTCCAGTGGTTTCAATTCTTCTTCAATTTTCATAATATTTTTAATATATCTTCCAATTTCTATACTCTTATCTGGTATATAAGTGCAACAATGTTGCTCTTTCAACATTTTACAGACTCCTCCTTCTTTTGCCAATAATATATCAAGTGCAAGTCAATTTTGTAAAACCATAGACCTAATAGCAACCATTTCTGTATTGATCATCAAGAAACCTCCAGCAGTATCAGTGGATAGACAATCAACTACTGCGGATAATTTACAAATTCTATGTGAATTCAGAATGACTCCCACTGAAGGTATCAATGCACTAAATATATCACCTACTATTTCCGAAAAACTAGCTCTCTTTCTACGTGCTAGTTCTTTAGTGTTTTCATTGCTTCCAGTGATTCCTTTTACATGATAAACTTTAGGGAATACTATTCAAGAATAGCAACTCCTGTACAACCGTGCAGGCAGCTTATAATAAGCTTTATTCTCACACACATAGTAAACACCAGGAAAAACTGGATCTGTTCCCCCTTTTAATCCCCAACCTCCAAGAATCAAAAAATTACGTTCACACTCACTGGAACCAATAAATACATTGTTATAGTCAGTCTTTAATCTATGGAGGCAGGTCTTTCCTTTCATAACAAACTCTAGGGACATCGCAGCATGAGTCTTGCCAGCTGTATACATTCCCTCTTTCTCAGCACATGGTGGAACATGGTGTTTCTTTTCAGAAGCCTTTCTTTGGAAGTCCTGTCTCCTTTCTTCAACTAAGTTCAAAAATACCTTTTCTTCTTCATGTAATGTGCACGTTAAATTATTCTTGTGTGCTTCTGCTATATTTATTGACTTCATAGTTAAGAAAAATTCACCCATAAACTGTGCTTCTTGACTACTAAGCACTGAATTCATACTCTTTCGAATAGGAATCTCTGGAAATATCACGTCTAAGTTTGAATAATAATACTGTAAAATTCCTGTTCTATGAAATAAACTGGTTAGCATACTACATGAAATATCATATGTCAACGGTAAATGATGGTATGTAACGCCCTCTGCTACGAATGTTGGTAGTTTCATACATTCAAATCAATGATGGAGGGAGGTAGAAGAAGCAATGATCCATTCGGCTTCCAACTAGTTATCTATAATCAAGGGGAATGGATCACTTGTACTTGTTACCAGGGTTCACGTGGTTCTTTCCGTCATTTACTTAAAAACCCTCATTCACGTAAACAGGTCAATGGGCGGTATATCTTGATTCTCTGCCTTACTTCAAGTACGTGACAGCATCATCATAGGGTTTCTTTCATGCTTCCTCCGCCTGGAGGGAACTACTGGGTATTACAGTAGTGATCAGAAATCAAAAAGTGTGAAAAGTGCTCGTGTAGAGTGACAAATTGTTAAAAAAGGTTCCTTATGCTCCCTAGACTATATTTTATTCAGTCTGGAGCGTGGGAAAATAATAAAAACAGTATTGTGCAAGGTTGGGCATACAATGAGTCCACTGCACTGTTAGTCCAAGTGATCGGTCGACATGTTTCAGCCCCTTTATTTGCCCCTAGGGGTCAGGGGGCTTTCGTCAGGACCTAGAAAGGAGTGTTTTTGTGGAGGAGATGGATATTGTCCAAAACCAAAGTCGAAGTTCAGGATACGTATTGCTGAACTTAAGGTCAAGAAATACCTAATGTGGAGAAGGGAAAGAAAACAAAGACAAATACATCCTGAAAACATTATAAGAAGGGATAGATAGTCTTATGATGAGGTATGTATTGTTCAACTTGAACATTTTTACTAAAAAAGCAATTGAGAAAATGGCAATTCTTTAATAGGTAGAAACAGCATTCATGTCCTGTAGGCAAGTCAGTGGGAGCAGTAAAAACGGCAGTCTGACGTGTGATCTGGTGTTGCTGAGATTGTGTGGAAGTTATATAAGTTATACTGCTAAAAAAGGTCATTCCGTTATGGTGGTGGCATGTGGTGAGCCGCTCCGGCAACCAATAAGCAAATAGAAAAATGGCAACTCTTTAAGAAATCGATATAGTAACAGACCTGCTGTTGTTGGTACAGAGAGTTTTTACATTTTGCCAAGTTTGTTAAATGTATTCCATAGTTGTGCCATTTGCGTTATGCCTGTATACTAATGTCTAGACTACTGAGCGTGTCTATTCTTATAGTAATGGGCGCGTACCTTGAGCTAATAATAAGGTAAATGATATGCAGTTTTTGATGCCGATGTTGAAAATATTGGAGTATGTGTGCAGTGCCTTCGCGATATCGGTATGAACTAATCCGCGTTTCTGTTGTCCCCATTGAGACGCGTGTTACGGGGCGCTACGCAAGGCGTGTCCTGGGCCAATAATGGCGTGTAGGGTGGTTAGTCTAAAAAGTTGTATTGTAACAATATTACCGTTGTTGAAATTGTAAGTCAAAGCGGTCAGTGCGAGCGCGAAGTTTAAAAGCGCATGCTGAATGAGATTTACGTGAGCAAATCTAAGCCGGACGCGTACCTTTGAAATCCTAATTCAGGGCTTCAGCGGGAGACGGGGGCGCAATTTTACTGCTGCTAAACAAGGAAAAGATAAAATGGGAACAGAATTCAAAAAGGATTCGATTGATAACGTTACGTGTCTCCTATGTCTTTCGGATCTTTCTATTCCTCGTACCAATTCCTGCAGTTTACACGACTTGTGCTGGCGCTGCCTTCCTGTTCCCGGGTGACTCAGAGGTCCAAATTGGCAGACCTTAAATACTATGTTTAAAAAGAAGAAAGACTTGTATGTGTCGGTTGCGCAATCAGAAGTTCTTAATAATTTTAAGTTGGATGTGGAGGAGGTTCTCATATATATTGAATGAGCCATTAGAAAAAGAATTTTAAGGTAAATTGGTAAATATGACAAAAGTAAAATATGAAAAATAATGATAAAGCGGTGATTCAAAATGTTCTCACGCACAATTATATGTATCTAGTTATAACATGACGCTCAGCTCGGGATATCATTGTTGAGCCTTATTGTATTAGGTTAGCAACTACAGATGGTGATACGTGTTCTGCGAAAATTGCAAAGGGAAAGGGGGCAGTAAGCCGATATGTTCTCACGCGCTGTTTTGTGTTCTTAGCTCTTACATGACGCTTAGCCAGGGAATGTCATCGTTTAGCCCTTTCACATTAGTCTTGAGACGGTGTACCCATCTTTGCTCTTTTTCAAAGAGTATCTTCTCTGCATTAAGTGTTTTTACATTGAGGGTTTCTAGGATGATCCATTTTAGGTAATCAATGGTGTGTGGATGTTCAATGTAATGATTACTCATTTTGGTGGTTCCCCGTTTACACTTCACATTGCTCCTGTGTTCGCAAATCCTTTGTTTGACTTTGCGACAAGTCATGCCGATGTATTTGAGCTTACAGGGACATGTAATCATATAAATTGCATGTGTCGAGTTGCAATTCGTATGTTGCCTCATGGTCCATGTTAATTTCGGAATTAGTTCAATTGATTTGGTGACTTCAGTCAGATTGCACACAGAGCAGTGTCCACAGGGGTAGTGGCCGGTTACTGGTTGCATGGCCCATAGGGTATTCGTTGTTTTGCTTGTTTTGGGCTCTAGAGGTCGTGAGTGGACCAGCATGTCTTTGTAGTTTTTCGTTCTTTTGTTGGCAAACATGGGTTTTGGCCAGTTTAATGAACCTGATGTCAATATACGCCAGTTTTTGTTAATGATCTTCTTAACTGCATTGTACATAACAATTACTAATGTCCATAGTGTCTACATACTGAAATAATAACTTTGTGAATACATTTAAAGTAGTGTCGCTATCTGCCACAGTGCGATGTGAGTCTAACTCATCTAGTGCTTCTAATTCTACTCTATCTCCCTTTAGGTTAGCTAACTTTTCATTCGTGTCTGTGTTATTTTTCTTATCTGTTATCATAAGGTAAGGAATTGCTATTGTTAAAAATTGCCAAACTATGACCACTAAGAGAATACTACATATATAGATTCTACAGCACTTCTTTACACACTTTCGTTTTGGTCTTCCAGCAACCCTATTCTCAGCCTATTTTCAGCCATTTTGGTCTAAGATTTCTCTCCTTTTCTTTATTTTGCTTTATGAATTGTATTTCTTTTGACACTTCAAGGGGGTCTCCCTTCTCCTTCGTTAATCTGTTCTGCAATTATTTCCTCGTCACTATATTCTTTCAAATCTAGATTATTGAAGTTCTTCAAGAATCACATAGGTCCATTCATTGTTCAAGATATTCAGTCTTTGGCTTCTTCGTCTAATTTTCTCAGTCAACTGCCCAGGCTGACTAGTAACTTCATTTACTTATTCAGGTTCCTCACTTATTGTCTTTAAGTGATATTTCAACCTTTTGACACCACCTGGCCAGTTATCACCTTTCCTGACCTTCTTGGCTTGCACTGCACTTTCAATTTCCTTGTCTCTTTCGAAAACTCTTTTATTTTTGTTATGTTGTGGCACAATTTGATTTTCCTCGTCTTCAGAATCCCTCTCTATCTGTCCTTGTTCAGGTCTTGTTATGGTTGTTTTATCTGCCTGAACACGTTCTTCTTCCTCTATCTGATCCTGTTCAGGTCTTATTTCGATTTGATCTTCTTCTTTCTCCTGAACTTGTTCTTCTTCTCCTAACTGATCCTGCTCAGTTCTTACTGCACCTTGTTTTTCTGCAGCCTGAACGTGTTCTTCTATACCTGTCTGTCCCTGCTCAAGCTAATTTATTTTGTTGTTTGTTTGAGTATAGTTTTCTTCCCCTGAATGATCCTGCTTAGGGTCTCCAGCAGTTTTATTCACCCTTTCCTGAGCATGTTCTTCTATACCTGTCTGATACTCTCTAGTTTCCTGTCTTTCTAATCTGGTTCTGCTTCTTTTTTTAATAATCACCTCAGGTATATCTACCACTGGTATCCAGTCTTCCTGACTTGTGCTCGGTTGTTCCCTGTCAGCTTCTTCAGAATCTGTAACCCTAGATTCTTCAGCTGCACAACCTTCAATGGTCTCAACTGCTTATGTCAGTTGTGGTCCCTCTTCCTCAGGAGCTGGAACTCTTTTGGTATGACTGGCATGTATCCGGTTGGGCAACCCTGAACATTTCACTGCTGTTGTTGTAACCAGTATGACCTGTCACGGATCATCCTACCTGTGTGCTAGACACGACTCTCGGGTGTGATTCTTCACTACCACACAGTCTCTGGGATTCAGATCATGTGCTTGATCCGGCTGCCTGGCTACTGCGTCTTCTCCAACCTGGTGAGAGACAGAACGCACTAGGTCAGCCAATCCTTTACAATAGTCCAATACCAGATCATCAGTTATATTCAACAGTTTATGTCCTGGTATAAATGCTTGTCTCATTGCTCTTCCCATGAGAATTTAATGGGGGCTCAGTCCTGTTTTCCTGTCAGGAATGCTTCTGAGTCCCATCAGAACAAGAGGTAATGCATCTGGCCAACTCAGTGATGTGGATGCACACACTTTTGCCAGTTTTGACATGATTGTGCGATTCATTTGTTCCACCACTCCAGAAGCCTCGGGGCGGTATGCACAGTGCAATTTCTGTTCAATTTTTAAATGCTTCACAGATTAACGAATTATTTCATTATTAAAGTGCGATCCTCTATCTGAGTCCAAAGTTACTGGAAAACCAAACCACGGAATTAACTCTCTCAACAATAATCCGGCTACAGTTATGCTGTCATTTCTCCTAGTAGGATATGCCTCCACCCACCGTGAAAACGAAAATACTATGACAAGGACGTACTTCAGCCCCCTGCATGGTGGCAATTGTATGAAATCTAACTGCAACCTTAGAAATGGTCCTTCTGCCTTTCCAAATTTTCCCCAACTGACCACTGTCTTCCTGCCTGGATATATTTGTTGACAAATTAAACATCGCTCGCAAAGACTCTCTGTGACTGCCCTAAAGTTTGGATTGTACCAATCTTGTCTAAAAAGTCTGCTCATGGCATCCCTGTCTACATATGTATTCCATGATACATTCTGGCCATTTGTGAAAGCAAACAGTCTGGCATGACTGGTCTGCCATCTTGATAAATCGACAGGTCATCTTCTGCCCTCCTCTTACATCCTGTCTTTATCCAACCTTCCTTTTCACTCACTTCCACTTCTTCTTGCAGTTGTCTCACCTCATCCCACGTTTCTAATGCTGAGAATAGCATAAGTTGGCAGCTGATTCCACTTGTATCAATTTTCTTGTTTATGGCCATTTTATTTCTTGCACAATATTGAGCAACCTGGTCAGCGCATCGATTACCAGCTACCACATAGTAATTTCCTGACTGGTGAGCAGCACACTTGACCACTGCTAACTCTTTTGGCAATTGTATTGCTTCCAACAATTCTTTTACAAATTTCCCATTCTTTATAGGGGATCCTGAAGAAGTCATGAAATCCCTTTGCATCCAGAGTTGGCCAAAGTCATGCACAACCCCGTAACCATATTGGCTATCAGTAAATATGGTCACTTTCCAATTTTTCCCAATTTTGCAAGCTTTAATTAAAGCTATCAATTTGGCTACTTGTGCAGACTTGACTCCTGGTAAACAGGATGCTTCAACTACTCCATTAATTTTGCATACAGCATATGCTGCACTTAATGCTCCTTCTTCATGCCTCAAACATGAACCATCTACAAAAAGCTCATGGTCAGATTCTTTTAGAGGTTCTTCCTGTATGTCAGGACAGGGCTTAGTGCATAGCTCTGTCACATCTAAGCAATCATGCTCAACTTCATCTTTCACTTCTTCTCCATGTACATCTGGTAATAGAGTAGCAGGGTGTAACATGTACACCTGACCACTGTCACATTTTCAGCTCCCAAAATGATCGTTTCATACTTAGTCATCCGACTAGGGGTAAAATACTGTGTTCGAGTTCTTATTAAAACAATCTCAACTGAATGTGGAACATATACTTTTTCTGGATGTCCCATCACAATTGACTCACTTTGTTCTAGACTCATACAAGTAGCAGCTACTGCTTTTAGGCAACCAGGTAATGCTGAAGCCACAGGATCTAAAGTAGCAGAAAAATATGCTACAGGACATCGACTCAAACCATGTCTTTGTGTTAAAACTGAGAGTGCACAACTTTCTCTCTCACAACAGAATAATGCAAATTATTTTGTATGGTCAGGCATGCCTAGGGCAGGAGCCCCACACAAGCAATTTCTTAGTTTTACAAAAGCTTCCACACAGGAAAACCCCACAATCCACTTCCTATAGTACCCCACTGCCCCAAGAAACATTCTGATCTCTCTTTGGGTTTGTGGCAACTGCATCTTTTTTATTATTTTTATTCTTTCAGGGGTCACTTTCCTCACTCCCCTTTCTATTTTGTGTCCCAAATATTTGACTCCAGTTCGACAAAATTTTAACTTTTCTGGGGATACCTTATGTCCACCATCAGCCAAATGATTTAATAATGCAATTGAATCAGTAACACAGTCATCTCGAGACTTTGATGCTATGAGTAGATCATCGATATACTGAACTTGAACTGAATTTCTAGGCATAACTAGTTTTTCTAGACACTTTTTAAAAATGTGATTGAAAATTGAAGGACTTTCTGTATACCCTTGAGGAACTTGATTCCATACTAAAATACAATCTTCAAATTTAAATGAAAAAAGGTACTGGCTGTCTGGATGTAAAGAAATGGAAAAGAATGCTTGACATAAATCAATTACTGTAAACCATCCTGCATTCCAGGATGGTTTACAGTAATTGCAGAATCACTCCTGGATTTGGTACAGGACAACAAGGTACCACAATCTTATTAATCTTCCTTAAGTCTTGTACTATTCAGTATTTTCCGCTAGGCTTTTTAAGACCAATTATAGGTGAATTACAAGGACTAGTCATTGTTTCTTTTAAAACGCCTAGTTTACTCATTCAATCAATTTTGGAAGCAACTCCTGCTTTGACTTCAGGACTCATTTTGTATTGTCTGGTATTAGGGTAAACTGCACCTTCCTTCACAGTCACCTTCACTGGGTCTACATTTACCATTAATCCTACTTCTTTTTCAGTGAAATCCCACACTTCTGTATTTACAGTTGTTTTTAATTCTTCTGGTAAGTCATCTTTTGTCATTAATGAATACATCTCATCTACTTCTATGCCTTGTTTTGCTAACATTATTTTATAGATATTGTCTTCATCAGGGATCTGAATTTCAACACCATCCGGTGTGCAATAAATCGTGCAATTCATTTTACACAGTAAGTCCCTTCCTAGCAAGTTTGCTGGACTAGAGTCGCACACCACTAATTTGTGCATTTCTTTAAAATTACCAATGCACACTTCCATTGGTTCAGTAATCCGGGTTTTAATCTTCTTATTAGACACACCTACTACTTGGATGGCTTCTCCCAAGAGGGGTAGGTTTGGGATGTCTGCTGTTCTCACAGTAGAACGGGTAGCACCAGTATCCAACAGAAAAGTGATATATTTTCCTTCTACTTGCCCATCAATAAATAGACCTGACTGATCTACCGGCAAGGATGTGCCATGAACGCACTCCTCTTCCTCCCCCCTCAGGCACCGTCATTGTTCATTGTCGCTGTTGCTGCTATTTTGCAAAAGAAATTGTGAGGTTACAGAATTTTTCTCACCACTTCCTCCTGGAAATCTGGCGTCGGCACTGTACTTTGGCTTGTTCATAAAATTGTGCATAGGGGCAGGTGGCACCTGACACTGCTGATTAACAACCTGCTGTGGTTGATTCATTAGCACCTCATTCTGCGTCTGTGGATTTAAATTTTGATTTGGGCCATTATTTTTCTGAATATTTTTACACTCGTTTTTCCAATGTCCCAGCTTTCCGCACCCATGACAAGGAAACTTCTTCTTTGCATCCTCTCTACTCAATCGTCCTCTTGTCTTTCTCCCACTCACTGCATTATCACTCTGACCCTGTTCTTTTGATTGACCATTAGTCTGACTGTTTAATTTAAGTTCTTGTTGTTCTGCCAATTTAACTTGTGCCCACATAATTTTTTCTTTTAACTTTTTATGCCTGGCCTCAATGTCATCTCCACAATATTTGACATATTTTAATATGTCATCTATAGGCTTTCCCTACCAGCACAACATGTGTTGTTGAATCATCTGACTAATTTCTGGTTTCAAACCGTACACGAACCGGTACACAAAATGACCCATGTCCTTATCACCAATGTTTTCAAATCTGCTGTACTGTTTAAACACCTGTAACAAGCGTTCATAATAAGCATGTACAAATTCATTCGGTTCTTGGCTTGTTTTATCTATCTATACCCAATCTGTTTCTTTTGGTGGAATTTTCCCTTTCAAGAAAGTAATCACTTGGTGATATTTCTTCATTACTTCGTCTGATAGGGCTCCTGTTTTTGAATCTCTTGGATACTCATCACTAGGCCAATCAACTGTAATTTTACATTCTGTTGATAAATCAGCAGGTACCACTATGTCAAACAGACCATCCAAATCTTTCAGCAAAACCTTTGAAACCTTCACAAATCTTTCAACCTGCTTGTACCATTCAACTGTTTTTTCTCTCAGCTTGGGAAAATCATTAGTAAATGACAAAATATCTTGTCTACTCCTTGGAGCATGCACATATCTCTCTCCGGGAACTTTCCTCATCGGGCACAATCTCTCTGCCTTTCCTGATTCTTTTAATAATTATTCAGATGCTGTCTGACTTGCCTGAGCTTCCTCCTTTTTCTTCGTCCACCTAGTTTTCCACCTATCTAAGTTCACCATTTTTGTAAAATAGTCATTAACTTTTTAATTTGTAATTTTATTCCAGACACGTTCATATTTTCCAAATCCTTGTCAGTAAACTCTGCTCTATAGAGTTTCTGCAACACCTTGGATCTCCCTATTTCAATTCCTATTTCAGAGGCAAGTTCTGTTAATCTTTCATGAAATACCTTTACATTTCTAGTTATGCTTCTACATATGAACAATAGCTCTTCTTCACTGTATGCGTTTAGTCTATCTATTCCCACATTTCCAGCTATCGTTTCTTCCAATTCCACTTTTAATTTGTAAATGTCTAAAATCTTTGGGGTGAGCTTTGTTTTTCTATTCCCTGTGCCCATCTCTCGAGATCCTCTGGAGTTACTGCTGTTGTGCTTCTAACTCCTGAGGATGCAGCTGACCTTTCTTCTTTTGAACTACTGGGTGTAACTCTTTTCGGGGTTTCAAGTACCTGTTCCCTTATTGGCAGATCCATTAATGACATTACTGAATCGTACTCACTGGTTTGATCATCAGTTATTACAATTTCTTTTCTAAGTTTATTCAAAGGAGTTGTTACAGCTTGTGATTTTGGACAATTTACCTTGTCTCCATATAATGGAACAACGGGACCTATAGTTACAGGTATAGTCAATACTTCAGGGTTAATATTCAGCTGATTTATCTTCTGTATTCATTCATCTCTGTTTTTATTCAACGGTTCCTTTTCTTTGACATGAAGTATTCTATTGACTGTTGAATCATGTAAAATCTGCGGAATTAAGGGTGTTCACAGGACTGGTGTACTTGGAGTGACTCCACCGGGTTCTTCCTAATACGGAGGAGGGTTTTTAGTTAAAATATCCTCCATAAATTCATCATCTGATTCACCATAACCTATCGTTTTCATGTGTTTAGTTTTTTCCTTACACTTTCCCCCTGTCTGTTCTTCGGCCATCAACACTGGATATAATCCTTCTGACACCATTGCTTTTCTCCATTGCTCCATCTGACCCTCACGTGACTCACACAAATACCTAGGAAAATGACCCATGATTCTTCCACTTCTCTCGCTCATATGATTTAGTCTCCCATTCTTCTAATGCCTCATACTGTGTCATCCTGGGTCTGGGATCTAAGTCATTCATCCGCATCCTCAAATTCTGCAAAGTTCTCCCATTAATGGTACCATGTTCTGTAAAAGCTAGAACACCATCACCTTTTGTGTACTCTATCCATATTATCCATCCATACACACGTATGATACCCTCTCTCCATCATCATGAATGAAGCAGGCGTTTTTGGCGGAGGTATAGGAATTACCTCTCTGGTCAATACAGGCTTATCTTTCTTAAAGAAATTCTTAATTCTCTTTGGTAGTGACATTTTTCTCTTTTCACCATACATTCTATACTGTGAGTACATAAACATTAATCTGCACCCCTAAAACTTTCTAGTCAGGGCGATTTGAACCAAAAGGCAAATGAGAAACACGCATACAAAATTTTCCAATCCAATATAAAAACAACTTTTATCCAACCACCCAATCCGATTGCAGCTCACGCTCCTCCTTTCAATGTCATCAGTTCTGCTCCTCACTACTGACCGATCCTTTACAATTCTGTGTCAGTCACACGTCCACTGTTTTAGCCTATCCCAGCGCGGCTCTTTGTGACATCTGTGCAACTCCGGCGACTGACCCCTCCTTTACAAGGTAATACGATAACTTTATTTCTTAATACCTTGTATTAATTTCTTCAATAATAACAACATGAAAACATTCGCTACTCTGCCTGTTCCACGAAAACCAAAAGGATAGATTAATTATTTTCACTATGAGTAAAACCGTCCGCTTACTCTTCCTACACTGCGAGTAAAACCTTCTGTTTACCCTTCATTAAAGCTCAAGAGAACCTGTTACTCCTTCAGTATTACCCTTTCTAGGTGATATAAAACCCTTTTTGCTACCATTCACACTCACTTTTATACGAAATAGTCCCTAATTTAACACTGACAGCCCTGCGTAGCTTCTCAGTGCTATTTCCAACAGACGAGTAACCTCACTGCAGTGTGGCTTCTATCACCATCCGCTATTCATTCCCTGGGAATTTCCAGATAACATAAAACAAGACATTAACGGTTTTGTTAAAGCATAAATCAATAATCAATAATCGATACTTATCACCAAACTAGTCAATAATAACCATAGCTCTGCTACCAGAAAAACTGATCCAGTGGTAAACCAGCCTCAGATACTCTAATATCATATACTCACCTGGGCCCATAAACACACTTACTCAGTTAATACCTGCTGAGGTCAATTTTTATTATACTTTTCTTTACTAGATTAGGTATTTGTAATTCCTAACTAGTCTTTCACCGATCAAAAAGTTCTTTCCTCTGATCAATGGACCATTAGTTGAACTAGTTGATGGTGAAATAACATATATTAAAAATAGTCTTCTACAATGAAAATGACCACAGGCTTGAAAACATTTTAAATGCTTTATCTAAATTAAATTCAAGTGAGCCAAACTCAAAGTACAGTACAGTCTCTGTCTCCCATAGAAGGAAAATTTTAAATTAGCAAGACTTTATAATGACGATACTCAGAAAAGAGAGGATAGAGAGAGCAGCACAATTTCAAATCTACAGAATTTATAATTACCTAGAATGGTATGAAAACCCAACCCTTTAGCCAAAGAATTGGGAAAAGGGGCCCCTGTGAAGACCAAGAGTCAAGGATTTAGGATTCAGGACAGGATTCAAGACAGGATAAGGTGACCTCTTCTAGATGCGACACCTGCATTGCACACCTCTCTGACACTATATTCCTCCTCGAGATTCTTCAGCGATCTTCTTCTAATTATTTGGCTAAATTAGTAATTCTGCAATTCGGTTCTTCTTCAGCATTCGCTCATCACTCCGACAGCATTCCGAGCTCTGCACCATCTCCGTCTCAACAAGCTATCTAACAAACTAAACTACTTCAATTATACCTTTCTAATGCCACACACCACCCATTAATGTTTCAATTTAATAAATTTACTAACTCTGATTGGACAGGCAAAAGGGGATGATCATCACACCATACCAGATTTTCAATAAAGTCTTTCAGTTCATTGCTAAATGATCCCGCCCCTTAATTTTTATTCATAAATCTTTATTCCCACCCGCATTCACATCTTTATCAAACACAAAGTATACACTTCATATATCTTTCTTCCTTTTTCACAGAACATCGTACTGGTTCCCAGGGTATGTTACTGTTTCGTCCTAGTATGGCGTTCAAGGATTACATCGCGGCTTCCGGCTCACTTAGACTGCGCATGTGCAGAGGTCACATGGGATAAAAACTTTGGTTTCTTACAAAGGCCCAAATAAGAACTAATAGGATAGGTCAAAAAGAAGTATATTAATTTCAAAATAAAATTATTTCACTGTATACCACCTATCTCTATTCTAATCCCATTTACATATAAATGCTCTCCCCGCATTAGCAATTAGTAAGTATCTTGATTTAGTTTCAGCAAAGCAGATGCTTAGCATGTGAGCTTTTAGCAGCCATTTTAGAAGCGTCTGCACAAGTGCAGAAAATTCCCTCCAAGCGATAGTTCGTCATACTGCGTAGATGCAGTTGACGGATGCGCATTACAGTTTCCCGCGTTTAGCAGCCATTTTAGATTTCACTCGAGTTACTTGTTAATAAGACACGTAAGCAAGCTTCTTCTTTTTCTAATAATTGGAATGTAGTGAATAATATTTACTCAATACACAGTTAATACGAGTTATGAGTTATTACGAGAGGATTGCTTTCAAGCAAGTCTCCTTTCTACGAGTCCTTGCTCCATCACTCTCCCCCCCCCTTTATTCTTCGTCTCCCATCATTGGTTCCTACTTGTCATTGCTGGTTGCACTTAGACCCCCTTTCATTTTTGCACTCCATCTCAGTTTTTGTTGGCCTTCTCACACACTGAGTTTTTTTTTACAGATTTCTTGATTTGTGTGTACCAACATGCCGAAAGTGCTCAATAATATACTGATTTCCTCCAATGGCTGTTTTTAAGTCACAGAATATGCAAGATATTTCAATTTAAATGGACTCTGTTTCACTTACGGTCTGTCCCTCAGTTCTTATGGCTCTGACTCCACACATGCACAGTGCACTGCCCTACTCTTCCTGGTTTTGTTTGTTATGGATTCCTGGCCAAGATCACACATTGTGTCTAGCCTTTTGTAGACACATGTTCCGTTGCTTGCTTCAGTCGCTTATTCACACCCCAAGAACTCCATCCTTAGGCTTTGCCCAAACATTTCACTGACTGCTAATATTCAATAACCAAAGAAAGAAAATACACCACACTGTCCGACAGCCAATGGTGTAACCTGAACCCCAACCTCAAAGCAGTTAGTCAACAGCAGGACGTGCACTGTGGAAACCCCGACTCCAAGAAGAAAACAGCACTCACAGTTCCATGAGTGAATGTATTCCAATTCATTACTGAATTTAAATTTTGGGTTACGGATCGGTATTTGGTTTTATATCTTCGTTCCTATTAAACTCCTCACTGTGGACCTCATTATGATGGTGGTCAGACCTAACGTCCGACTGCCATCATATCGGGGAGGGACCACCCTACTAGTTGTCGGTGGTCCTGCCATGGTAATTACAATGCGACCACCTTCAAGGCGGTCGCAAAGTGTATTCTTTGTATTGCGGCGTGTGCTGCGGGCTGATGGACTGAAATAGGCCCCTAAACCCATGTTATGTTGCCAAAAGCCTGTCTAACAGAGCTTGAGGGGCATTGATAAAATTGTACTCATGTTTTGCTTTTGGTATTGAGGCCGCTGGCAGCTCTCTCTCTCTCTTTCTCTCCCCCCACGCTCTCTCCTGCTCTCTCTCTCTGCCATCATTCTGTATCTATGTCGCTCCTCCTCACCTGCTGAAAACTGTGACCTCAAGAAAAAGCATCTATGCTCTTGTTCCTCTCCTTTCCTCCATTCATTCCTCTGAGAAATAACTCCAAAAAAGGGACAAAAAATCACATTGCTGAAAATGTCCTCTTTTTCAGACATTCTTCCCTTCCAAAATGCACCCCCAGGACAGAGAAACAAAAGAAAGAAAACTAAATGTTGAAGCAAAACTAAGTGGTCGGAAAGTGGCGAGATTGGTTTTAGTCACCCCTAAACCCATTAAGCGCCACTTTACAGAGTTTGCCAGTGAAGCGCTACTTTCGTTTTCTCGTCTTTCTTTCAACAGCATTGAGACCAAGGCATGCAGCTCTTCCAAATCAATAGTCCTCAAACATGACAGGCAGCTGCCTCTGCAATTTTAGTTTTAGGATGCACGCATATTCACCCAGGGACCTCAAACCTGACAGACTGTAGCATATTGCTACACCTGTATGGAAAACTTGTCTGATCATTCAGAAAAAAGAGGTCAGAGGCAGAGGCTTGCACCCAGCAGGGCCAATGGAAGATGAAATGTGTACCAGAGCAAACATTGATAAAAATGTGCCTTGCTGCTCGCCTATTTTTGCCTGTTCTCTCCCTCTGCCAGTCTCTCCTCTATCTCCCTTTCCTTTCTCTCTTTCTTTGACCTTCATTTTGTCTCTGTCTTGCTACACCTCACCTACTGAAAACTGTGACTACAAGAAAAGGCTCTTACCCTTTATTTCCTCTCCTTTCCATCATTCATTCCGCTGTGCAATGGATCCCAAAAAGAAAAAAAACACATTGCAGAAAATGTCGTCTTTTTCAGACATTTTTCCCTTCCAAAGTGCAGCATTGGGACAGAGAAACAAAAGAAAGAAAAACATGTTCAAACAAGACAAATTAGCCGCAAAGTGGGCAGACTGGCTTTGTTCGCACTCAATCATATTAGCGCCACTTTGTAGTGTTTGTCAATGAAGCGCCACTCTCGTTTTCTCGTCTTTCTTTCACAGCATTGTTTCCCCCTTTGTTCTGCTTGTTTCTGGTCCAGGGAGGACAAGGTCTGGCAGTTCGGGCTGGACTGTTCCCATTGGGCGCAGGGTCAAGATTGATTTGCATACGGCTGGGTCCAAACTGGAATGACATGGTGAGCAGAAAAGGATGGATTTGGGCCCAGATCTCTGTATTGGGGTGAATGTTTGAGAATGTTCAGAATTCCATCCATCATCTTTTCGTGTTGCCCTAGCTCCCAAACCTCCAATGGCCCTTACTCTATCGGGTCGTTGGAGGGGTATGTCCGCGAAGGAGGCCAAGTAGTTTCCGTCACCGAGAAACGTAAGGTCCACCGACTGTAAATGAGGCGAGAGCACCTTCAGTTTGATGGTGAGGGCACGCTGGCCCCAGACTCAATCGCAGAGAACAGCCATATGACCAGTGACATTACAGACTTCAGATGGGGTCCTGGTCTAGAAGAATGCACGTTACTGTACACAGACAATCTCTTGATCTCCCTTAATAGCAAGGGCATGGGAGATACTAAATTTCTGGGGGACGTGGACAGCCTCAAGGAGAGCTGAGCCAAGGGTTTAGCTGTACTCTAAGAGCCAAAGCATACGCTGTGCCAGCAGAGTTAGCAACAAATGCCATGAAAATATGATAAAGTCTTGAAAATGGAAAAAAATATTTTACCAACATTTCATGTCTCGAGTAAGCACATACAATAATACTTAATTGTGTGATCTGTATTGAAAGTAATAGTTTTCTTAACATTAAACATTCAAGAATACTCCCATGACTTGACTACGTTGCTACAAATTTCCCAAAATTCAAAATTTCTCCGTTTGTCATGTGCTTTGCATAGATAGCAATGTACACACGAGAGGAGGACAAGGAGCTGATCATAGTCTAGTGCCCATGCTCCTAAATCGTAATCAATAAATCTGAAAGGTAGTGATCCTATCGAGAGAGGCAAGAAAAGTGAGGTTGGAAGCAAATTGTCAAGAGGAATCCTTAAGGTTAATCATATAGTGCCCTCACACACCCGTTTGGGTGTCATGCATCATCATAGGTGCAGGTCCTTGCCGGACCAGCGCTGCAATGCCCTATGGGCCGTGCGAGAGGGCTATTTGTCAGAGATCTTTTTAGTTTTCCCGCCATAATGATGAAGGTGTGTGTGAGGATACAATATGTATAGGAAGGACTAAGAGTACACGGAAGGCAAAGTGAATTAAAACTTTCTAAAACTGTCTAAGGGATACCAAATAAGGTTTTTTTTGTATGTTTAAGAATTTTTTATTAAGTTTTCAAGAAAAAGAAACAAAAAAAAAGGCAAAAGCATTCACAAATTATAAACCATATTACAAATTATAAAATGAACGAATAATATATAAATACAGTATATGAGAAAAAAAAGAAAAAAAAGAACAATAGAAAGGAAAGGAAAGGAAGAGGAGAAGAAAAAGAAAATAAAGATAAAGGGGGAAAGAAAAGAGAAAAGAAGAGAAAGAATGTTCTAAAACTTTATATGATAAAAGAAAGGAAAAGAGAGTTAGTGCATAGGAGCATGTGTAGAGAGATAAGTTGTGAAAGGTAGCCAGAGGAGATCAGATTTAATTTTTTGAGAGAGAATGGAAGAAGAGACATTGGCAATTCTATGTTCATCACAAATAAAGTTCCACCAAGTCAATAAAGATATTTTGGAATTGTCTCTCCAAGATGATAAAATAACTTTGAATGCTAATGCAATAAAAAGGTCAAATAGTAGAGGAGATAGAGGAGGAGTCATCAACATCAGGTGAGGAAGAACCTAGAAAAACATTTTGTAATGATAATGTAAGATCACAATTAAATTTTTTCATGCAAGTAGCCCACACAGATTTCCAAAATGTCAATACATTTGAACAATCATAAAGTTGATGTCTCAAAGTGCCGGTAACAGTAGAACAAGACCAGCATAATGAAGAAGATGATGGGGAAAACTTGGAAATACAAACAGGTGTGATAACAGCTCTATTGTAAATAAAATACAAAGATTGGGTTATACGAGCAGCAGAAACTTTAAATAACTTAGACCATAATTTGTCCCAAGCCGCAACTGAAAAAGAAAAGGACAAGTCTGTTTCCCATGCAATTTCAATAGGGGATTTAGGTCTTTCAGTAACATGTAACAACAATAGTTTATAGACAAGAGCGACTTTAGGTCTTTGCAACTGAAATAAACTGTATAATGGAGTAGGTGGAGTAAGAGAGGGTGTATCAGCAGGAAGGTCAAAACAGGCTAATTGTGATTGTAAAGCAATTGAGATTACGGTATACTCATTAATACAAGAGCTAGGTAAATGAAAACGTGATTGTAATTCATGAAATGGAATAACAGAGTTTTGGTGAATTAATTGGTGCACAAAGATAATACTCTTCTCCTTCCAGTATTTGTAATAGAATGATTTACCCTTATATTTGAGAAATTTATTGTACCAGATCGTAGAGGATAAAAAACATTGAAATGAAGTGAGATCAGTGGTGAATGTATTGTATAATACATTCTGGGAATATTTTAAAATAGGGTTATTAGATGTGAGAGTACAATTGGACATATATACTACGTTCTGAAAAGAAAAATCTTTTAATAGTGAACGTTCAAAAACAATCCATCTGGGAATAAGGATACCAGCAAAATTATAGGATAAAGCAAAGGATTGTTTAATCAAAAAGGCCGCATGATAAGCTTTAAAATTTGGAAAACCTTCAAATTTAGGGCGTGTAAGTTTTGTAAGAGCAATTCGTGGGTGTTTCCTATTCCATAAAAATTTTGTACAAATGGAGTTGATTCGAGAAAAATATGACATGGAAATCTGACTAGGTAACATAGATAATTTATAGAGGACATGTGGTACAATCAACATTTTGATAGTGTCTAACCTACCCCACCAGGAGAGATAGAGGGGAGTCCAGGTAAGAAGGAGTGTTTGAATTTTAGTAATTAATGCATTAAACGTATATCTGATTGTAGTAGACAAAGAAGCAGAGAACCAAATACCGAGGTATTTGATTTTTGTGGGGCACCATGCAAAATTAATGTCATTAAACATATATTGGTAACACAAAGTGTTTAGGGGTAATACTTCTGTTTTAGAGAGGTTTAACTTATATCCAGAAATACTGGAGTACAACCTAACCTCATCCAGAAATGAAGGGAGGGAAGTAAGGGGATTTGACACGTAAATTAATACATCATCAGCATATGCTGATATTTTGGTTTCTATCGAATTATATGCAAAGCCAGAAATATTAGTGTTAACACGGATGCGTTCAAGGAAGGGCTCAAGACATAAAACAAATAACAAGGGAGAGAGTGGACATCCCTGACGTGTACCTCTAGATAAAGAAAAAAATCTGGAAAAGTGATTATTTACAAAAATACTGGCTCGTGGGCAGGAATATAATAGTTTAATATATGAAATGAATGTAGGTCCAAAACCAAACCATTGGAGAGTTCTAAACATAAATTGCCAATTAATACAAAAGCCTTTTCGGCGCCCAAAGACAGCGCTGCAAGAGGGGATTTGAATTTTTTTCCATAGGAAATAATATTTGCAAACATTCGAGCATTATCCGATGCTAACCTGCCCTTCACAAATCCAACTTGGTCAGTCTGAACCAATAATGGAATAATATTTTCAAGATGAGATGCAAGAATTTTAGCAAATATTTTACAATCATAGTTGATTAAGGATATAGGGCGGTAATTTTTACAAAGGGATTGTTCTTTGTCAGGTTTAGGAATGAGAATTATTAAGGCATCCATAAAAGAGCCGGAGGCTTTAGCGTCATCAATAAAGGAATTAAAAAGTGCCAGAAGTTTGGGGACAAAAATTGAGGCAAAAGTAGAATAAAATTCAACAGGGAGACCATCCGGTCCTGGGGCCTTTGATTTTTTAAAGGATTTAATGACATTAGTTAACTCTTGGGCAGTAACCTCTCCCTCCAATGAGTTGAATTCATCGGACAAGGAAGGGGGGGAGGGAAGGCCCTTAAAAATAATATCCAGATTATGATTAGAGGGATTCGTATCATCAGAATAAAGTGATTGATAATATTCATGAAAAACATTGGCAATATCTTCATCTGAGGATGCTAAATTTTTAGTGGATTCATTTAAGATGGGTCCAATATTTTTACGTTCAGATTTGATTTTCAAATAATTGGCTAACATCTTACCCGCTTTATTTTGGCCTCCATGATATTTAGATTTAATTTTAAGAAGAATATTACATGCTTCGACTGTAGCAAGTTTGTTAAGTTCTGATTTGGCCTTAATCAACTCATGAAGAATCGAGGACGATTTGGAAGTAAAGTAATTATGCTCCAATAATTTAAGCTGTTGTAATTGATCTGTATACTTTTTCCGAGTAGTTTTCTTTTTACTTGAAACATATGAAATAGTAAAGGCACGGAAAGATGCCTTAAAGGCATCCCAATTATTGGAAACAGAAGTGTCTAATGGATTATTAAACCTAAAAAACTCATTAATAAATGTAGTGGCTTCTTTGATAAAAATAGTATCAGATAACAAAAAGTTATTAAGCTTCCAACGGCTGAATTTTGGGGAGCTAAAGGAAAGATCCAAAACAGTATGAACTGGTGCATGGTCGGAGATGAAAATAGACCCAATTTCCGATGATTAAATGGATGGAAGTAGGGATTTACTAACCAAAATATAATCAATCCTGGAACGTGTTTGATGAACATTGGAAAAAAAAGTAAACTCAAGAGAGTCAGTGTTACAAGTTTTCCAAACATCAAATAATGAACGAGAGGCAATGGCCGATTGGAATGCTTTATGGGATTTATCAGGATTAAACTTACATTTAGATTGTCTATCAGAAAAGGGGTCAATCCATTGGTTAAAATCACCGGCAATAATAATATTCGGGCAATCAATGGAGGAGAGTAAAATCTTAATGTAATTCCAAAATTTAGGGTCTGGTTTGACTGGGCCATAAATATTCAGTAAGACAAGAATTTTGTTTTGTATACCAACCTTGGCGATTACCCAACGTCCACCATCATCATTTTGCGTAGATAAAATTTGTACAGATAATGACTTATGAAACAATATAGCAACACCCCCTTTTTTGCTAGAGGTAGGAGAGTAAACACCCACCGTCTTTTCAACTTAAGCGATTCTGCTTCATTACAATGTGTTTCTTGAAGAAAAGAAACCTGAGAATTTAATTTGGATAAATGAGATAATACCTTTTGTCTTTTGACGGGATTTCCAAGACCACGAAACGTTCCACGTGACAAAATTACACATGATGGAGGGATGGGGGGGTAATACACGTAAAGAGTTGATACACTTCAGGGATACAACTAAAAAGGAAAGAACACCACATATGAAATGAATAGAAGAAAAATGTTACAGAAAAACAAACATTACTACATCATATCTGTGAGTAGGCAGCACTCAAATGTATTTTGTGTGATTAATGTACTAATAGCTATAGATGGAGTACCGCATATATCAAGTGCTTCACGTATAACAGATGCAGCTTATAAATGTGTGTTTAGATTATGATTATTAGAGAAATCTAATTTACTGATTTATTAATGATTAGGAGAAATCTATAGACATGAGATTATTTACAGTTAGACTAATGAAATTAAATGTGCATATTCATGTTTGGGAGATTTATGTGTGACTCAATATCATTTTCACTTGAGAGCACTTTATTAATAATTCTTAATAGCTTTTATATTATTCATGTGTTATAACATTTCATTTGAGATGCATTTGCATTTTGTGCATGTTTTTGTAACCTAGTGCACTTGCTAAAGTTAGCTTTAATTGGAGGCCTAACGTGTATTTTAGTTTAACCTCATGTGCTATTTCATTCTAGCCTAATGTTATGTTTCAGTGCAAGCTCACTTTGCAGTCTCAAGTTCTGATTGTGTTTAACCTTCACCGTGGAATGTTTTGTTGCATTTTGTTCCCACTACAGGTGTGCACAAAGCCTCATTAGTTAGCATAAAGGAGTTTTGTTTTATTGGATAGCAAAATATGAGAAGATGGATTTGGCAGAGATTATCATGGTAATGAGTGCGGAGAGGAGTTCCCATGGAGGAAGAGAAGAACAGCCAAAGACAAACAAAGTTGTAACTTATTGATGTGGGAAAGGAGGTGATAGTGTCCAATTTGTGCCGCAGGATTGGGAAATGTCCTGAGAAAGGAATCCTGCGGGACTGTCTACCTTGAATGCAATTGATATTATGTTTTGCTTAGTGAGGGAGAGCATTCATTTTTCTTTTTCTCCTCTTAGGAGAGACATCTTAAGACTTCTTAGGGAGCAGACCTATGCTCTGCTAATGTGGCTTTATGCTACTTGACCCAATGCTTGGAGTGTTTCTATTGAAGACTCCAGCAGCATTTACATTTGAATTGACCAAATCCTTATTAGAATAGTTGTGCCACATTAGAGTAGTATAGGGAAAGACAAGACTGATGCTTTATTTTGAAAACCAATTGATGCAATTTAATTCACAATTCTTTTTCCTCATTTTCTGTTTGATGATTATTGAATTGGTAGTATTCTTCCTTCTGTGTAGGTTATATCTCTTCAGGAGATTTGGTCATGTTTTGTTTGTTCTGTACTTCTATAGTCTTATGCTGAGATTGGCCTATGTAAACTTATTTCTGAATTTATGGGTAAAATCTCACTAATCCTATTTTGATTTGTAGTTTGGAATAATGTGTGACCCAATTGGTTGCACTATCTTGGAACTTTTAGATAACTGATAGTGTTCTCCCTTTACCTCTCATGCTTTCAATAAAAGATCATTGCATCTGGGTAAGAGTGTAAATGGCCCGGAGTTCTCACAGCTGGTAACAGAGCTCCAACAGTAAGTAGCAGTGGGGGAGATCCAACACCTCCTGTGAGAGCCATCAGATTTGCTCAAAGGCTGTGCATGAAAAATCATCTTAAAATGAAATTTGAAAGGGAAACGATCCAAACTGAGTCTGAAACCTGACACATGCGATCCACATCCCCTGTCTGGAAAATATGTCTAAAAATGAGATACTAACCATCTACTCTGATCCATTTTCAAGTTATTTTTGAGAAAGGAAGAGAGTGCTTTGTGGAGTAAACAGAGAGCTACTGTGTACCCAGGTCTGGTGTCTGAATGAAAGACAGTTTCCCAGAGGCGATGGGATATCACCAGAAGCCATCACAATGGGTTGGGGAAGCTGAAGGTTTGCTTCACACTTCGAGCTTGCCAGCCTGCCCAGAGAGGGAAAAGAGAGCCAGGCCCTGCAGGAGGAGACATTGCCCTGCAGGAGAAGTCAGCTACATTCTCTACTTGAAGAACACCCAGAGCTGCTGACTGCCCAGTGCTTAATTTGAGCCGGTGGTTTCCAGCAGTCGGCACCAGCACTTAATTGTCAACACTGGCGCTTATGACAGTCTGCCACAAGGGGGTGTTGTTTGTCTGATTCAGGGATTTATAAAAGGCTAATACCTGCTGCCCAATTTATACTTATAGCTTTGGGAGACTGGAATAGTCTGAACTGTCACACTTCTAGGAGTGTGATGGTTAGTAGCTGTGTTGATACTATCATTGGCAGCGCTGGCAGGGGTAACGGGTGGTGCACGCTGCAGTGGCCTCTTGACGAGGGCCCTGGCACTTTTTGCTTTACAAACAAAGCACTGTGACTGTCATTGGGAGCAAAGCTGAAACTGAGTGTATTGTGAGGGCTCCCCTGGTCTCCATAGTGGACCACAGTGGACCATATATTGAAATCAAGCCAAGAAGTAACACTGTGCTGTCTGGCACCCCTGTGATGGCCAAAGGCTTGGTGCTGCTGCTGTCAAGCTCTAGTGAATCCAGAAGGGGAGCTGCCCTCACTGGTGAAACAGAAGCCGATCCAAGCCTGGTGGCTGCAACTGCCTGAAGAAGCTCCCTCTGGGGATGTGACGCAGGGGCATGTGAGGTCTCTTTGAAGGGATGTATGTCGTTACAACACACACTTTTACAACGCATGCACTTACAACGCATTTTTTACAACGCAACATCCATTACAACGCATTCCATTACATAGCATGACACTACAACGCATTTTTAAAAACTACCTTTACAACGCATTCCATTACATCGCATACTACCTTTACAACGCATACCATTACAACGCATAATATTAAATTGCATTTAAGGTAAGTATTAGATAGTATAGGGGTAAAAATTACTTTTCTAACTCCAGGGGGTGCAACAGTAGGGTAAGTGTTGGATAGTATAGGGGTAAAAATTACTATTCTAACTCCAGGGGGTGCAACAGTAGGGAAAGTGTTGGATAGTATAGGGGTAAAAATTACTATTCTAACTCCAGGGGGTGCAACAGTAGGGTAAGTGTTGGATAGTATAGGGGTAAAAAATACTATTCTAACTCCAGGGGGTGCAACAGTAGGGTGAGTGTTGGATAGTATAGGGGTAAAAATTGCTATTCTAACTCCAGGGGGTGCAACAGTAGGGTAAGTGTTGGATAGTATAGGGGTAAAAATTACTATTCTAACTCCAGGGGGTGCAACAGTAGGGAAAGTGTTGGATAGTATAGGGGTAAAAATTACTATTCTAACTCCAGGGGGTGCAACAGTAGGGTAAGTGTTGGATAGTATAGGGGTAAAAATTACTATTCTAACTCCAGGGGGTGCAACAGTAGGGTAAGTGTTGGATAGTATAGGGGTAAAAATTAGTATTCTAACTCCAGGGGGTGCAACAGTAGGGAAAGTGTTGGATAGTATAGGGGTAAAAATTACTATTCTAACTCCAGGGGGTGCAACAGTAGGGTAAGTGTTGGATAGTATAGGGGTAAAAATTACTATTCTAACTCCAGGGGGTGCAACAGTAGGGTAAGTGTTGGATAGTATAGGGGTAAAAATTACTATTCTAACTCCAGGGGGTGCAACAGTAGGGAAAGTGTTGGATAGTATAGGGGTAAAAATTACTATTCTAACTCCAGGGGGTGCAACAGTAGGGTAAGTGTTGGATAGTGTAGTGTAATATTATGCGTTGTAATGGTATGCGTTGTAAAGGTAGTATGCGATGTAATGGAATGCGTTGTAAAGGTAGTTTTTAAAAATGCGTTGTAGTGTCATGCTATGTAATGGAATGCGTTGTAATGGATGTTGCGTTGTAAAAAATGCGTTGTAAGTGTAGTGCGTTGTAAAAGTTGCATTGTAAATGTTGATCCCCCTTTGAAGCAGTTCAGCTGTATAATGAATTGGGGCGTCATGGCTATGATAAAAAAACATCAGGGTGATGTTGACTTTTCTGTGGATGGGGAGATAATTCCATACACGGGGGGCCTATACTGAGAAGAGTAAGTCTTCCCAAGTGAGATTTGGGTACAACCGGGAGGGGTGTCTGGGTAAGTGCAGTGGACTGCACAAAGCGTATTGCAAGGTCCTACTGTGATGGTATAGGGAAGCATTCCCAGTTATGTATGTATGCATAGAGTTTAACATGTGTAGATTTATATAGCACAGCTACTCACCCGTGAGTGTATCCAGGCACTGTCCATGGACACAGGGAGATTAGGTGTTGTAACCAGAATCACAGGATAATGCGCCGACGCCGAGACTCAAACCCGGAACCCCAGCTCCCGAGTTGGTAGTTCTGGCCGCTGCGCCTCTTCCTCTCCTACATCTGAGGTATGGTGTGTCAAACCAAGGATGGTTTGAGCCGGGCTTGCTGTGCCATCACAAGAGGAATGCACCGGGGTTCTGCTCTGCACCGGGCATTTTGGGGCTCTGCTGTCTTCTAACAACATGTTTATAAATACTAACATACAAGGGCTGGCACCTTCCTTACTGATGCATTTATTGCTGCACTACCAATACATGACGCCAAACAACGTGTCCCAACCCTCAACATTCGAGGGCAGATTTACAAGCCCCTTGCGCCGCTGGTGCGTCATGTTGCGTGACACACCGGCAGCACAACCTGCTGCGTGATATTTACAAGCACACGTAAAGCCACCCTGCATGGCTTTACCTGCGCTTGCAAATATCGTCCCTTTTCATGTAACACTTTGTGTATTAAGGGCTTGATATGGGTGTTGCTGTGGGTGTTCCACGCAACCCCTATGTTCACCGATGGAATCGTAAATCTGGAAATGTGTCAGAATGCTATGCCACCCGTAGGAGACAATTTTCATTTCTCCCCATTTCTCCCCGTTGTTTTCCGCTTTCCATGCAGCACCATTGGAAGAGGAAATCACCTCAATTGATTGTTTTTTTGTAGGAAGGTGCCCCTTCCTGCACAAAAACAATCTCCCGACGACGCAGGCATCCTTACACCATGGTACAAGGGTGCCTGCAGTGTGCGCCAGCGCAGGTAGAAGCACAGAGATGGAACATATTGTTGTGAATATGTCGCATCCCTGTGGTTTGAAACTAATGCAGTGCAGCAAAATGACTTGAGGCCCCGCAAACAATTTCGCCTCTAGCCTCAAAAACTCTTCTGCCTTGCCTACTGCCGTGGGTCAAATGTCTGACATCGGCCTGGCTCTGGGACCGATAACCCCGTTTATATGGCGTGACACTGCTGAGCACGGACGCTGCCCTCTGTCTCGCTTCCCCACTGCCTTTTTGTGAAGACAAAGTCTTCTGCTAAATTCACTGTTTTCCTCTAGCCACCGAAATTGCAATTTCAAATAAAGGTAGACAGTGCAGAAATGTGTAGGTACAATAGCTCAGTTGAAATTCACAGAACCGTCCCACTGAGAGCCTGTCACCCGAGAGTAGGGGCCACCTCACCTTCTGTGACCCTATTTTCCTGTTAATGTACATTATTGCTTCTATCCAGCTGCAGGGCTTCTGCTGAAATCGTTTTGTTTGCTAGGTCACGGGAGGTCAGTAATATTATCATATAAATAGAGAGCTCTGCTTTCCTTACATTTAACTTAGGACTCTGGAGAACAACACAGATGCATTGTTTATGTGTGTAGTTTGCTCGAATTTACTAATAAACCTCTTGTAGGAATGCTCTGTTGAAGTCAGCAAGTACTGTAAATTAGTAGTCAATATGAGATTAATCCAGTGGTAAACAAGGAAACCTAGAACGTGAGTGGAAGTTTCCCCACTCCATGAAACTGTGTGATCCTGGGCCATCCACCAGACCTCAAGGTGTCTCATCTTCCAGAAAAGCCATGATTTTGGGAACATTCAGCAATGATTCAGTTCTGGGGAGGTGATATATGTAAACCCAAACGTAAATGATTTAAAATGCTATGATGTTATTCCATCTATAACAATATTACAGTGTTTTGAGTCATGCCAGGCCTCTGGCTTGGAATTCCCTGAAACATAAAGGAACAAACAGGGGGCACAAGTACAGAACTGTTACACTTTAGTAGTTGTTATCACCTCCTAAAGTTGACCAAGTGAGAGGTATTTAGTGTAGGTCCTGGAGGGGTTCATTCGTAGGATAACCAGATTTAGATGGGTTGTATGCTATTTTACCATACTTATCTATCCTGGACATGTGACATGGAGCCATCCCTCCAGAACTTACATTAGATACATCTAGGATGAGTGAGGCTTTACTGTCTGCTAGGGTCAGAGGCATCTCCACAAGCTTCCACTCAACACATTTTTAAATTGTCATCTTGCAGGGGCAGAAGGGCTTCCCACAGTGTGTGACCGTGCGGTGTGGTCTCAATTAATACCATTGCAGTGACTGCCACAAATGCATGCACGCCTATTTGCCAAACCACCAGGAGTAGAAGAAGTGACATCACACACCCTTTGATCCACAATGACATTTCATATTTGACCTCTTTTACTGCACTTATCTTTCAACTGTCCCATATTTGTCTAGAAGAAGGCAAGGAGTGGAAAATAAAGACATTAAAATGTGTCTTGAATCCCTGTTTTACTTTCTCCTCATGTGACTGCCTTGATGCCTAAGGACAAGGGTAGCGGGGTAGTACCAGGCTACCCATCGGGGACACTAGAGGCAGCAGGTGCTACCCAAGAATTTTATCAATTGACGTCCAAGTTCATAGTTGCTTTCATTGGACGTCTCCAAACACCTCCTTTTGTGATGGTGGTTGGAACCGCCCTCTTGTATCTCATTCATTGAGCCACGGTAGCGGAGATCTCCGAACATGAGGCATGAAGAATCAGTAGTGAATGTGGGTGGGCACTGGTGGGAAAATGGGGACTGAATGGGGGGGTTAGTAAAATTAAAGGTGGTGCTTGAGGGACATGGTGATACAAAACACACCCACAAAAGGTCAAGACAAACCACTGATATTGCAATACACGCCCTTAGAAAACAATGAAGGTGTGGGGGTAAAAGAAAATCCTATAGGAACTAATGTTAAATACATTTAAATTAGTGCAACATTTAACAATATCTATATATATATCTATCTATATATCTATCTATATATCTATCTATCTATCTATCTATCTATCTATCTATCTATCTATCTATCTATCTATATATATATATATATATATATATATATATATATATATATATATATACACACCAAATGGTAATCTTGATCAAAATTAGCATAGGACACTTGCTCCGGGCAAAACAAAGGATTTAATGAGCACAATTTCAGCGCTGTCCTTGCAGTCCGTGAAACGCTTGGGCAGATGCGTTTCTAGCCGGAAATGGCCGTCATCAGTCCCGGTCTCATATATATATATATATATATGATTGTATATTATAGTGAGAAAATTATATTTTACATTATGAATACATGTGATGTTTATACTTTTAAACTTTTCTAGAAATGTGACAAGAATTTAAATTAATCAAATATGCTAACCAAGTTTATGGAATACTAAATAAAAATGTTAGTGAGTGAGTAAAGTTTATATTTTTAATTAAAAAGTAATATTTATAAATAGCATTAATATATTTACATTTGTGTTATTATTGAATACACGTTCAATTTGATGAATACATGTGTTGTAAAATGTATTTGATTGCTTTCTGTTAAGTAACACATATTTTAACGTATTTTACATTCAATATTCTAAAGTAAAATTGTTTAAAAAAATAACAATAATTAACAGCCTCATGCATCAAGCCAAAATCCAGTCGGTAAAATACCGATTCGCTAATAGCTCCCGGTATTGAATTAAAAATACCCAATCCCAATGCATCAACCCAAAAGCAAAAATCGCTATTTAAGGAATCCTTAAATAGCGATTCCTTAAATAGCGATAGCATTTAAGGAATCCCAAATTGAGATTCCTTAATTTAAGGAATCTCTATTTGGGATTCCTTAAATGCAATGCATGAAAGTAAAAAAATTAGCGAATTCGCTAATAGGGGGAGCAAATTACCATGAAGATGAACTGCATGGTCATTTGCTAAAAGTTTGAAAAATGCACTTTTGTGCATTTTTCAAAGTTTCATGTTGCGCACACACATGCCCTTAGAACATGTGTGTGTGCAACATATGTGCACATATCAATTTCAGGGGTGCAATAGGGTGTCATTTTGACACCCTTGCACCCTTGAAATTGCATGAGCAATTTGCGAGAACCTACTGGTACTCGCTATTTGCTCATGCAATCTCCAATTCATTCCTATGGGCCTGGAGGCCCATAGGAATGATTGGGATGGCATTCCTTAATTGCTACTCGCAATTTGCTAGTAGCAATTAAGGAAAGTTAAGGAATCGCTATTTGAATAGTGATTCCTACATGCATAGCCTTTTGCTATTCCTTATTAGCGAATCCTTATTTTTCGCTAATAAGGAATCGCAAATGCCAATGTTGATGCATATGCCCCATACTGTATTAAATTCCCTTACACTGTAACAGGGTACATCTCCACCCCGTAGGTGGTGAACTTCTCCAGCACGTGAAAAGTTACTAGTAGTAACCAATGTTCCCTGTATTTCTTAGCCACTGTGCGACAATGAAGGACCCCTGTACATATCCAAGGATACATCTGCCAAAGGCACACAATGATTTACTGTACAAGTGAGGGCAGAGAACCTATTATTAATTCAGTGTTGTATAGTTCTTCATCTGACTTTAAACTCTTTGGAATCATGGGCTGGTTATACAACACCTTCAATATCAACAGAAGCCGACATGTTAACAGGGATCAAGTTATAACCTCAGCAGTGACATCCAAAATAGTTCATCACAGCAGCAATAAAAGTGAAATATCCACCATACCGATGTTGTCTTTTCTCCACTACAATGGTCATCTTCCAATTCTTGGGTTGTGTCTTCCATTCCATCGCTTATTTCTATTCTGACCCTCTCTATATTACGTTCCTCCCTCTCACTTCACCCATTATGCTTGTCTGATCTCCACAACCCTTGTGTTTTTTCTCATTCGCTCATCAATCACTTTTCCTTCGTTTTTCCATTGTCCTACAAATCTCCACATCTTCTCAAGTTTTGACTCTTCCACACCCTTCCCACCTTTTTAAATAGCAACCGCCTTCTTTCCCCACTTCCTTCCACCTCCATCAGTTCTCTTGCCTTCCTATTTGCACATCTATCACTGCCCCACTCTTCTTTTGGTCTTCGCCTCGACTGCCTTCCCTCCACTCTCGGCTACATCTATTTCCATGAACCTTTCTCGTCCACTGCGATTCTTTCCTCCAAAGTCTGCTCTCCTCCATTCACATTTTCCACCACATGTTGTGTTGTTTGTCTGGAACATCACGCTGTTTTTCTAAGTTATGCAAAAGCACGTGGTACTTCTGCAATTTGTATTAGTTGAAGAATTTAATATATTTGTGCTGCGCGAGTTCTTTTATTAATAACAATATTATTAATGTTTTCTCTGTAAATGGTGCAAACAAACTGCATGTTTTGCATTCCTTCTCCTGTTTTTTTCACCTGCAGCAAAAACACTTTCCTACTTCCTTGAAGCGTTTCTCTAGCAGCTCTTCTGTCCTGCTGCTACAGGGGGGGTTTTGACTCATGAAAGTCACTGTCCATTTAGAGAATCTGGAAGAATTTAAATAAACGTTCATTGCACCGGAATTGCATCAAACCGAAGGACGGTTTCGCGCCGATCCCTTCTTTTGTTTTCTAGTTGCTCACAAACAGCACGCGCTTTAAAGCAAGCTGTACGCGCCCACCAACCTTGAAAGGTTACAGGAGCTGAGCCTGAGGTAGTAACTTTACACTTGTAAATTCTGTTATAGGAGTCTCCACCATCTCATTTAAGGGGGTGTAGACATGTTGAATAACAAAACAAGTAGAGACTTACTCCTAAGTGTAGGAGTAAATATGCACAGGAGTAAACATGCATGTGTATAGTTCCCTTTGTCAATCGGGCGTAATATTTATCCACATCTTATCCCCAGGCTGGTGGTCTACTCTGATTTTTCATGGTGCTGTGCAGGGTCATCGCCTCATTGCCAGTTTGTGATAATTACCTTATTTGTGCTGCTCGTCTGCTGCACCGAAGCGTTAGTGCAGCCTCTCCCCGCCCCATTAATCCCCCGCTGATTTTAGTGTTTTAAGGTTGCTGCAGGACTTTAAGTGGGATGAAAAAACTAGGGGGGTCTCTCAAAGGGGCTTGCCTGATGTACATTCAAGGGAAATGAGAGGCAATATATATACAAAGTAAATCGCAAAATCTGCGTTTAGAGAAAGAAATGAGTCCACGCTGCTGTATGTAGCCTTAGTGTGTCTTTAATACAGATGTGCTTGGTTTTCATTGGTGAACAGCCAACGCGTTTCACCCAAACATGGGCTTCTTCAGGGCGATTTAGGAGTGCTGTAATCTCGCCAGGGGAGTTCAGTTAGGTCCGCAGGTGTTTGTGTCCGTGTCGGACACCTCTTATTTACCTCTTATTGAGAAGGACTATTGGTCCATTAGTGAGAGACCATAGGTCTCTGTCTCTGTTGTATGGGACTGTGTCAGAGTCAATAATGTTTGCGTTAGTTACTTTGTATGCGGGCCATGTCCAGTGGCGTCTAGTCCTGGCGGGAGGGAGTGATCTCTCACGGTCCCATACGAAAGAGACAGAGACCTATGGTCTCTCACTAATGGACCAATAGTCCTTCTCAATAAGAGGTAAATTCCTCATTACCTACGTCCCAACATGGACACGAACACCTGCGGACCTAACTGAACTCCCCAGGCGAGATTACAGCACTCCTAAATTGCCCTGAAGAAGCCCATGTTTGGGCAAAGCCCGTTGGCTGTTCACCTATGAAAACCAAGCACATCTGTATTAAAGACACACTAAGGCCACATACAGCAACGCGGACTCATTTCTTTCTCTAAACGCATATTTTGTGATTTACTTTGTATATATATTGCCTCTCATATCCCTTGAATGAATGTTTAACTTTGTAGTCAAGTGGCAGCTGGCCATCTGAGGTGGGAAATATTTTGGAACCTACATGACTTGGCTTGGCAGTGCAATCCTCCAGAACTCGGCTTCCTTTATCGAAGCTTGCCTGATGTAATTAAGGGCGTGGTTTATAAACACAGAAACTAAAATCTGTATTTGGCATAGTGTGCCGCCCAACTGGTATTTTACTGCTTCTCTCTGTGCACCCAGTTATATAATACAAAAATAAATATTACACTGATAACAAACCAGGACTATTTGTCAATGGTTGTTAGATGCATTAACTGAATAAGCAACAACTATGGCTTCGTTGTGTAGCATATTGAAAATGCTTCAGTTCTGAAATTATGATACTGTAAAAAAGCAATAACGAGTCTCTTTGACGTTAAATCAAAGGCAGTGATGGGTGGCACTGCTGCAGAGTTAAGATTTTTTTTTTCACCCTGAGGATTAGGGTAAAGATAGAGGGTTCGATAGGGACCCGTCAGTGGCGTAGCTAGCCATTGTACCGCCCGTGGTGGTCCCTGCGTTTGCCGCCTAGGGGCTGCATGTAAGAGCAGGGGGGTGTTGGTGATTCCCACGACGGCTGCACAAGTAAGACCAGGGGGAGGCTGCTGCCCCCAAAACCTGTGCCGCCCTGGATGGGCCACAAGGGGAAGACTGCCCCCCCCCCCCCACCTCCCTTGCTACGCCAGTGGGCACCCACCTCAGCACTTGCTTTTTAGAACTGCTGATGCTGAGCACTGGCAGGACCTGGCCCACTTAAAGCCCTAAATTGCTGTCCAGCGCACTGTTTTCTCCCCTTTACAAAGTATCTGAAGTTCATTTGCATGACTTCTCCAGGTGTAATAATCCCAGGTACACATTTACACAACGCGTACTTTGCACAACAAAATGCCTGCATCAACAATCTTGGCATGCACTTGCTTCCGGCATACAATCATTTCAACAACTGCCAGCAAAGCTTTACTGAGTCATTGTGCCCACTCTATTTGTGTCCCAATGCCTGGCGACCTGTCTTTTTGCCACCTATCCTACTCCTGAGCCAGCCTACCCTGCTGAGAGGCGAATAAAAACAAAACCTCACTCACTATTTGTGCACGCTTGAGATGCTAGATAATATCTTAAGTAGGTGTTTATTTTTAAAGTTATTGCTGGCACTGCTCCCCGGTTTCAGTTCTATATGTGGCCTGGCATCAGCCACAACTGGGGTGGGTGCCAGAAGGTTGCACTTTCTCTGCATGAAGTTCATATCTGCTTGCTTTGCTGCAAGGAATAAGGGGAGTATTTGCAAGCATCATACCATGGGAAAGACATCTCTGTCCAACCAGGCCATGAGTCACTCTGTTTTATTTGGCTTTGCACAGGTGGTAGGCCTTCAGTTGACAGTCATTCAAAATGCAAAAAAAAGGATTTTGGCAAATTCCCTTGGCATTTACTATCTCGTGAAATGAGCTGTGTTTGTGGGCACAACGTTGATAAACACTAGCAGGGAAGAATTTTATCTTTTAGAAAGGTGTTTTTCTTGGCAGGCTGGTGAGACAGATTGTGTGCATCCCTGGCTCTCAGCCCCTACATGTCCGCCTTTTCACAAGTCAGCAGAACAGTACCAGACTCCCTGCTAGTCCACAGTTAGTGGACTTGTAGTTGTGTCATTGGACGTAATTGAAGTTCTAGATTTCTTCGACTTCCTATCATAGTAAACAAGCATTGGCAAAGCTGATCAGTCTGGCCTTTTACATAGATAAAGTAACTCAATCAATTACTAGATTTCCTTTTCAAGTCAGAAGAAACAGTGGAAGCCTTTTACAAGACTGCAGTCCTTCAGAACTTTACTAGATGTCCCTCTCAAGTCTGAAACAACTGCTTAACAAGTCTATCACAAAGCTGCATTAACTCATGTTGTTACTAAATGTGCCTCTTGTGTGAGATTCAGCTGCTCAATTGTCTTTGCAAAGTTGAGGGCGTGTGTCTTCAACATAAAAATGTACATACCCACTTTTTCTACTCTAATAAAGTGAGCTAGATTTCAATTGCAATAGTAAATATGCCAATGCTGGTATTTACTGATGAATCAACATCACAAATTTCAATACATTTCTTGACTACTAAGGATCGCTTGTAAAGACAACCTAGGATAGATAGATAGATAGATAGATAGATAGATAGATAGATAGATAGATAGATAGATAGATAGATAGATAGATAGATAGATAGATAGATAGATAGATAGATAGATAGATAGATAGATAGATAGATAGATAGATAGATAGATAGATAGATAGATAGATAGATAGATAGATAGATAGATGGAATCCATGCTAATGTCAAGTGCCTTCTACCATATTATTGGGAGACTGGTTTTTTGAGTGGCAATATATATGTGTCCGAGTAAAATGCCCATTGCCTTATGCTACAGGCTGTGTTAGGAGCAAGCAAAATCCAAGCCATTAGATTGCAATATAGATAACAGATAATATATATATTTGTGTATTACCTACTGGCGGTCGTCAGTATGTAGTTATATTTAGGACCTAGTTTTCGTAGGAAAAGCGTTTTTTCTTTTCCCAATAACTTTAGCGCCGGTTGATGAATATTTGTGAAATTTTCAAAAAAAGTGTCCCAGTCCAGTCCGCTTCTGTTTTAAAAGTTTTGGGATGATTCATCAAGTGGGGGCTGAGAAAAAATGGGGGGTCCCAAAACGCATTTTCCCTATGTTAATTTCCATAGGAAACTTTAGACAAAGCTACAGCCCAAACTGCTGAACGGAATTAAACCAAATTTGGCAAAAAAGTAGGTCTTGGTTCAGAAAGAGCTCTTTTTTTAAATGGTGTAAATCCTTTCAGTAGTTCCTGAGAAATTAGAAAAAGATAAGGTTTGATATCCGTCCTCCATAGGAAACTTTACACAAAGCTCCAGCGTGAACTGCTGAACGGAATTACACCAAATTTGGTAAAAAGGTAGCCCTTGGTTCAGAAAGAGGCCTTTTTTAAAAAGTTGTAAATCCGTTTAGTAGTTCCTGAGAAAATAGAAAGAGAAAGTTTCGATATCTGAGCACCGAGGAGGGTTTGCGCACCCTCCCGGGCATGAGCTTCACTCTGATTGGCAGCCAACACTTCAAACCAGGAATTGTTGGCAGCCATCTTGTGACTCGGTAACCAAGTCACAAGAGAACAGTGAACAAAACATTAAAAAACAAGAAAAGGGGGCAGGGTAGAAACACCATGACCTCCTAGGCCTGCGTCCCCCAGGGCCAAAAAAAGCATTTTGGGGGCTCAAGTCCCCCACACGTCCTGGGGACCACCACCTCCCCGGGGCACTTAAAATTGAAATCCGGGGGTCCGTTACGGACCCTCAAGCCCCAGGGACCACCACCTGCCCGGGGCTTTAGAAATGTTGGAAGGGGGCAAGGGGGCTACGCGGCTCCCCGCCTGGAGCCCATAGTGGCCCTGGGGACACCCACCTACCAGGGCCTGCTCCTGCAATGTCCCAGGGAGCCCACTCCCGGTAGACTGCTGTTTGCTATGGCAGGGCGGGAGCCGTGCGGCTCACGCCCTGCCATAGCAAACTCTGCTTTGCTTCCTTGAAACGAGAGCAGGGAAACCTGCTCTCGCTTCAATGAAGCAAAGCAGGATTGCTTTTGGGCAAGGGGAGCTGCATGTGAGCAGCTCCCCTTTCTCAATAGCAATGTTGGCTCCCGCAGGAGGCGGGGAGCCGGTGGGACCGTGGGTGCATTGGGGCCCCCCACGGTCCCCAACGAGTGGCCATGCCCTGGGGATGGGGTCCCCGGGGCCAAAAATGGCCCGGGATGGGGACCACGTAGTCCCCCTCCCTTTTAAAAATAAAAAAATAAAAGGATTGGCCATGCCCCGGGGGATGGGGTTCCCGGGGTGAATATAAATAAATGAAAGTAGACAATTGTTTTTCCGCCAAAGTTTGGAGTGGCGTCCCGAGCACAGTGCTCAGCGCGGCCCCCTAGTGTGAACGCCATGGGTGCGCAGCTCCAAGCAAAAATAATTAAGATTTTTTTTTTAAAAAGCTTGGTTATATGTTGGGTTATTGTGTGGCTCTAAAAAGAGCCCTTGTTTTCATTGGGAGATTGTTGTGGCTACATGTAAGTGCGGATGGAGAGCTTCAGGTTGTTGAGAAACACTCTGTTGCCTTGATCAGTGAAGTGTACTCCATCACTTCTGTAGATGCCATCCATATGGAAACGTAGATTGTTGTTATAGATGGAGCCCATCCTATGGGCTCTGAGGTAAGCAGAAACAGCTTTATTGACATTTTTTCTAGCTTTCTCAATCTGGGACAAAATTGATTGGACCACTTCCATTTCTGTCTTTGGCATATGTTAGAGTATACAAAGACAATTTTCGGGAAAAGCAACATCAATTCTGCAAAGGTGTCCTTTATTAGAATTTCCAGGCCTAGCCTAGTCAATGTGCCTAGGTCATTGCCACCACAGTGCACAATCATGAGGTCAGGGGGTTGGAGATGCAAAAAGGTTTTAACCAAAGGCATCAATTGATGTCACTTTAATCCTCTCTGTCCAATCCATTTAATGTCTAAATTTTGCAAAGCTAGGCCTTTGTCAATACCTCTGCGTTCAGCATACCTTTTGCACCATAAAACATAGCTGTGCCCAACAATCCACACTTAAAGCATCTTGAAGGGATGACTGTAGGTAATGAAAAGATGCCTGTAGCTGAAGTAGTCAGTTGGTAAAATGAGAGGTATGTAAAATGGTGGACAAGATGCTGTTTTTAAGAAAGTAGAGACTTGATTACCTGTTTAAGAAGTTTGTACATTAAAAAATAGGGTGCACTTTACTTTCTTTAAAAAGCACGTTTCTTATTGGTTAGTAAAACATGTTTGAAAGGTACAGTAAAACAAGCATTTACAATGCAATGGTCTCGGCATTGGTAAAGTTAGAGCTATTGGCATTGCTCATGACATTATTTTTGTTTATGTGTTTGTTTTTAAAACATTTAAAGAAACGGCATTGTCATGAGCAATGCCAATAGCTCTAACTTTAACAATGCCGAGACCGTTGCATTGTAAATGTTTGTTATGCAGTGCTTTGTGCGCATGTCACAGTAACTACAAACAAGCATTGGCAAACCCAATGTATCTGGACTTGGCAAGCTGTCGCAATGGATATTTTGCAAGCGGCACAAAAACAAAAAGAGAAAACAGGCAGCTACCTGACCAATCCACTATATGCTTGCAATAAATATTGTGAAATTAAAAATAATAACTTCGGACTGTTTTACTGGTGATGTTTTGTCACAAGCATTTCAGTTGTATCGTGCATTTTATTATTATGTGACAGGGAGAAGAAAAAATCAACACCGAACAAAACAATTAAGTTAAGGGGAACACTTATAAAAGCAATGTGTTAGGTTGTGTCTCCCAGACCGTGCAAGAGGTCTGGTTGCACACAGAGGCGCAACTAGAGCCCAATTTCGAGGGGGGGGGGGCTAAGACATTTTTTCGCGGGGGGGGGGGTGCTGGCCTGAATCTTGAAGCAATAGGCAGAGTGGAGCTGCAGGGGCTCTTAGAAGGGGTGAAACACCAGCGAGGCCTCATTAACATGCAAATGGTCTTTCAAAGACCTGTGAAGTGCTCGGGTGCGGCTGTGTGGGCACTGGGAAGCTGTCTCATCCCGGGCTGCCACACACGGGGGGGGGATGAAGCCCTTTGAGTCCAATTGGTGTTGCGCGCCCGGTCCCTGGGGACGGAGATGAGGAAGTAAAGGGGGTGGGGGGAGGAGTAGAGAGGTGGGAGCAGAGAGGGGGCACAGACTCCAGGAGAGGGAGCATGAGATGAACAGCGAGTGAGTGGGCAGGAGAGAGTGGACGGGAGGGGTGAGAGAGAAGGAGACAGGAGTGCGCTGCGGCGGAGGTGCTGCCCCACGGCTCTGCAGCATCCAGGGTCCCAGAGGTGTCCGGCACCGCGGAGCCCACAGCAGCCCCCGGACCCTGGCCGGGCGCCCCCCGCTGGAATGCATTCACCGGCTACCCTCCAGCGGACCCCGGGGACAGAGCCCGGACCGGGAATCCCGGACAGGCAGCTCACGACCGGCGACCATGTGGCCCCGGGGCCCCCTGCCCAGCCTGCTGCTCTGCTGCGCCACCCTCCTGCCCTCTATGTCATGTATTGTCCACAAATGATAAAGTCACCAGTTAGGAAAATCCATGTTTAATTGCTATTGACACTTCTAATATAGCCCGGAGGGATAATGTGCTTGCTGCCGAGACTTGTTTAATGTACAGGAGGAGGGGTAAATAAAATACCGGACTGAATTTCATACGGAATCTTAAAATAAAGTAAAAAGCTCAAAATAACAAGAGGCAGAATCCGTGGTATAAGAGGTTTTCTAATGGGCTTTATTCCATTCAAAATGGCCGACTCGAGTCGCGGCCTTCAGGTTCCGTCACCACGAGGGTTCAGGAAGTGAAGTACAATAATTTATTAACAGACATGTATTTTTATAATAAGTACATTACAATGAAACGAATGTAGAAGGCGTAACATTTGATAAGAAAAGTGACAAAACAGTGACATAATCGAAACTAGGCGTAATAAGGAATAAAAGAAACATGATTGGTTAGAATTATCAGACATAGGTGGATCTATAAGATAATACTTGGCATAGATGCGCGCGCGGCAGCATGACGTGTAATTGACGTGCAACTAGGGGGTGAAGGGGACTTGACATTTAGCTCTACATGTGGAGACGAGAAGTCTGGGGGTCAAGTCAACCTAATCCCAAATCATATCTAACATCCTATGTTTAAAGAACTATGTTATCCACAAGGAAGAGACTCTCGGACAGAATCTATTCTATACTGACTGTGTACGTGTACAAGCGTCTAAGTGTCTATATGAGATGCGAGGGATAGAAAACTTTCCATGGCAACAGGGCTATGAATCACTTGCAGGAGGACGGAAAGGCTGAGTCCCTTGCTTGTGAGCTAAAGGAAATGTTTACCTAAATCACTGGACAGGAATGCATCGGCTGGAGAGCAAAATAGATAATTCGAAGGTGAAATACAGCTTCTTGGCAGACAGGCGAAAACTGGCCGAGGCAGGCACCGTTAGCTGCACAGGGAGTAGGACAAAGTTCATGGATACAGATGCGAGCTCAAGCTGAAGCTGTCAGAGACAGAGAGCAGGGAAAGGCTTGAGGACAGAATCGGGCCTACTTGCCTGAACTGTAACTTAGCCATATAAAGTCGGTGGCCTTTCATACTTAGGAACCGAATATCCAGCCCTGTGATGGCGGATCTGACAGAGAACATGTTGACGGTAGACACACATATGTTTGCGTCTTAGAAACTGGAACTGGAGGGAACATACATGTACTTGTAACATGCATATAGAACCGTTGGGGTCCAAGATAGGGGACATAACTGATCAGGAAAATCCACATTTCCACATTCCCTCCTTGTCCCCTTCTTGCCCTTCACGAGACATCAATCTTCATCATTCCATTGATTTGCTCATGGAGCATCATTTCTTCTTCCTTCCGGCATTCTGAACGGGACCTGTGATGTGGAATGCATGATGTGGCACACAGACCACAAATCGCTGGTCCACCTTGCAGGCATAAACAACAACTGAAGAGCATAAGAAGGCCAATACCTAGGAAGGATAAAACTCTCCATCCCCAGGCTGATATCACACTCCAAAACCACCCGGACCACGTCCAAGTGCCTGGATTTTCGTGTATCTGGCTTACAATCTTATGAAGGCGTGTTATAGCTTTATATACGGATGGCGAATTTTCTGGTATGAATATGCAGCAGCTGGATCCGATGACCCTGCAAGCTCCGCCCCTATCGGCCAGGATGACGTCAAGGACAAGACTATTCTGGAGAACAACAATTCTCATCACTGATTGTTCCTCTGTCAGATTGCCTTGGGCGGCTATAGTCTCGTTTACTACAGCTTCAAGAGTCTTGGTGAGTCTGCGTATCAGCTTACTATTTGATATTGTACCTATATAGGGAAAGATACCTTTATTGAAATCTACATACTTGTCCCATGCTGTCTCAGTATAATCGACAACTGGGAGATCTCTTCGCTCTCTATTGTGTACTAAATGAACATTTCGATAATAATCAGGGGGAGCTAGGAAAACAGGTGGCAAAAGGAATGCTATGTAACAGGTACCGTCCCAATCTAGAGGCAGACGCATATATGCCGTCTGACCACATATAAAGTAAGAATGGCGAGAAGCTCTAAATGAAGATTTCCCTTGATCACTATATTCTACTGTAGTAACGCATTTGCTATGGCCCATATGTATGGAACCAACTTTTCTTACACATAATTCACCCTTAACTGGAAATACTGACATAGTGGGCAGAATTAGTTCAACTTCGGATTTGACATTCAGAATCATAAGATTAGGCGTAAAATTACCTAATTTATACACTTCATTTTCTAAATCAGTTCCTGTTCTACTGGGGTGACCCTCCTTATTAGGGTGACAGACTTTGAATAAAACTAGATTCAGATCTCCCCATATCCAATGTTGTTGATAAACTGCTGTGTCTGGGTCCATGGAATTTAATAAACTAAACCATGCTCCACAGGAGCCATTGTGTGTGAATGGATGTGGAAAGAAAGGCAGAACTCCTTTGTTATTCTGATAGGGAGGAAGTCGGCCACACACCCAACAACCGGTCGCATCACTAGTCTGATGGGAACGATGTAACACACTAATGAAGGTGTCATTGCGCAGCGCAAGTCTACAAGACAATTCATGTGGCGGTAGGTCACTAAAAGAATGTTCCGCAGCAACATTATAAACATGTCTAGAGATAGGATGATATATGTGCAAAATCACACTCGTAATAATTACCAAAATACTCAATAAAAACAAAATTAATAATGTCCTCATACAGTAGCTACGCAGTGATTTACAATACGCCTGTCGTTTCAACATTTCTCGGGTATTTTCTCTACTCAGGTCCAAGGGATACATGTCGGAGACAATTCAACCGCTTCACCTTGGAGAGGACTTAAACAATCAAATTGCTCGACTGTTTGGGCCTAAGCTTTAATTTATAGCACTGAGAGTCATTCTGTTCAACAAAAGGAAGTTTTGAATCAGTCTGTGAGGGAGTGCAGGGCACAGTGTCTATATCTGAAGGTAGTCCATGAAATTTTTTGACGTGACTTGAATGAATCCACCCTTTTCGTCCCTCGATCTTCACGGCTGTTCTTGTGGTCAACAGGACCAACTTGGGTGCTTTCCACCTGGGCTCCAATTGACTTTTCCTGTCGAAATTTCTCACAAAGACAAGATTACCCGGAACAACGTCATGGGGTTTCGCCTCAGTGTTGTCGGGAAAGGCTGCAGCTACCTGTGAACGAGAAGATTGTAGTGCAGACATCAAGGAAGCCAAGCAATCTGTCAGCATGTTACAGTCAATGTCAGTTATTTTGCGTGGTATAGGCGTCCCCCACATATTCGGTGGTCTACCAAAGATCACCTCATACGGGGATAGCCCTGTTCCAGAGTGTGCCACCATTCTCATGTAAAAGAGTGCAACTGGTAATGCTACTATCCAGTCGACACCCCTCTCTCTACATACCTTGGACAGTCTGATCTTCAGTGTCTGGCCATGTCTTTCCACGAGACCTGCTGCCTCGGGGCGTCGGACACAGTGGAATTTCCACTGATATCCCAACAAGAGTGAGACATGTTTCATTAATTCGGATGAGAAAGGCTGACCGCCATCTGAATATACAACACGTGGTAAACCGCACCGTGGGAAGAATTCTCGAACCAGCTGCTCGGCAGTAGTCGGGGCAGTGCAATCTGATACGGGATACGCCTCTGTCCAACGGGAGAGAGCGCAGACAACTACGAGGACATATTTGAATCCTCGACAACGTTCCATCTGAATATAATCCATCTGGAGGACTTCAAAAGGATGGTCAGGAGGCTGAAATCCACCCTGCTCTACGGGAACACTCTTTCCTGGATTAAACTGACAACATATCATACAGGTACGAACTTTTTGTTTAGCTGCTGCTCGTAAATGTTTGTTGAACCAAATGTGCTGAATGCTGTCTAGCATAGCCTTCTCTCCTAAATGTGCTGGACTGTGAACTGTAGCTATAATGGCTTGAACCATGGAATCAGGGAGAAACCATACAGATTTCTCCTTCGTCATCCATCCTTGATCTGTCTGGATCCCTCCTAGTTCAGTCCACTTCTTTATTTCTTCTGCTGTGGCATGTGTCTGTATGTCAATTACGTCAAGTGCGGGATCCTTAATTGTCATACACTGTGTTGGTGTCTGAACTATTGGCTTTGTCATGTCTAATGTGCGATTCTGAGCAGTCTGTTTAGCTGTTTTGTCAGCTAAATCATTGCCTTGAGAAATGGTATCAGTAACCTTCGTGTGTGCTTTACATTTCATAATCGATATAGCAGTGGGTAGATGTATTGCGTCTAACAAAGCATGAATGAGGGGCCCGTGCTGAATGTGGGCACCATGGGACGTTAGATAACCTCTCTCTCGCCATAGCACGCCGAAGTCGTGTACAACTCCGAATGCATAACGTGAGTCAGTGTATACATTAACTTTCTTATTTGTGGCTTGAATACAGGCTTGCGTTAGAGCAATAAGTTCTGCTGCTTGGGCTGACAGAGTATCTATACAATGTGTCTCAATAACTTCAGTGTCTGTTGTGACTGCATACGCGGCCACTAAATCTCCTGTACTTGCTCTCATGCATGATCCGTCTACATACAACGTCAGGTCTGGATCTAACAATGGAACGTCTGTCAAGTCTTGTCTAGGTTTCGTCTTTATTTCAATGATTTCAACACAATCATGAGCTAGTGGGTCTGTTCCAATTACAGGTAATAGTGTAGCAGGATTCAATGTATTACACCGTCGGATCTCTATGTGTGGTTGAAACAATGTCAGTTCATAACCGGTAAGTCTTGCTATGGTCAAGTGTTGTGTTTGCGTTCGGTTCACAAGAACCTCTACTGCATGTGGCACTCGAACCGTCAATGGGTGTCCCAACACTATGGCATCGCTCTGTCCGATTGCCAAAGCTGTCGCTGCCACTGACTTCAGGCACGCAGGCAAAGCCTGAGCCACGGGATCTAATGCACTGGAAAAATAAGCACATGGCTTGCGTGATCCTGCTTGATCCTGAGCGAGCACTGACAAGGCAGTACCCTCGCGTTCTGCAACAAAGAGTGCAAAACGTTTGTTATAACATGGTGTTGCCAAAACAGGTGCCCGACACAAAGCTTTCTTCAGGCTTCCAAAAGCCTGTGTATGTTCCTGAGTCCAAGGGAGAACAGTCGATGTGGCTGCCTCCCGTGTGGCCAACCGAATGAGTGGCTTTGCTAGAAATGCGTACCGAGGGATCCACTGCCCACAACATGAAGTGAGGCCTACGAAAGCCCGCACCTCCCCCTGTGTCTGGGGTATTGACACGTTAGCAATTAACTGGATGCGATCTGGTGCAAGCTGCCCTCCCTCCTTGGACAGCGAGTGACCAAGACAAACAAGTCGCTGAACACAGAATTGCAGCCTAGAAGGGGACACCCCGTGCCCCTTGTCGGCTAGGAAATGTAAAACTGTCAGAGAAGCTTTTTCACATTCTGACTCGCTTCTCGCGGCGATCAGCAGATCATCGACACATTGAAGCAGTGCAGTACCGACTGGCATGTGGACACTGTCAAGCCCTCGTTTCAATGCTTGGCTGTAGATGCTGGGGCCCCCTGCAAATCCTTGAGGAGCGCGTGAGAATCCAAAGCCGCGCCCATTCAAACCGAATCCGAACAAGTATTGGCCTTCCGGATCTATTGGGACGCCGAAAAAGGCATTCTTGAGATCAATTACAGCAAAAAATGTTGCTTCGGAATCAATTGCTGTCAACAATGATGATACATCAGGGACCACAGGGAATTGTGGTACAATACACTTGTTTAGTTCACGCAAATCAATAACCAATCGGTACACTGGTGGGGCAGTAGGATCAGTTCGTTTAAGAATCGGAATCATCGGTGAACCACATACATTGGAGTCTGCCTCTACAACCACTCCCTGGGCAATCAGCTCATCAATGATTTTCAACAAAGCCACTACAGCATCATGCGGCAACTTGCATTGTCGCATTCGTGGCAGCACCACTCCTGCCTTCAATGTAACTCGATAGGGTGTAACGTTCATGCAGCCAACATCCGTAGGGCCTTGTGCCCATAGATGTACTGGTAAAGTCTGTAGTCGGGGATCCATGTCTCTGGACACATAGTGACCTTTAAAATCACGTAAAAACAACCCTACTCCTTCCGGAGAACAACACATTATGGCTCCTAGTGCCTTCAGAGTTTTAATTCCTAACAGATTTTCTGGGCATGATTTAGTAAGCAACAAATCCGTAGTTCGTGTCAAAGGTCCTATCGTAAGTGGCAGAGGCTGTGATACTTCATTAACAATAGGTTTTCCTGAAAAACCAAGGGAAACATTTTGAGAGCCTGAGAGGGGTGCCCCTGGAACTTCACCACGTTCCATGGTCGTTCGACTTGCCCCTGTATCGAGTAAGAATTTTCTATCTTGACCCAATAATTCACTATGTACATAAGGTCCTTCTTGATCTACCGGAATCTCGATAAGCGGTAAGTCAACTTCCCTCTCTAGGCTGGTTCATGCGTAACGCTGATACTCAGGGTATTCATACTGTGCAGTCTGATACATTTGTCGTGTTGTGGTTTGTGTGGCAGTAGCAGGCAACGGTGGTGCAGCTGGCACAAACTGTATAGGTTGCTGTGAGGCTGGCATGGACTGTTGCTGAACTGGCATGGACTGTCCATGCTGCATAGCTCCTTGTTCATTCTGATCTTGTCTAACTAATCGTGGTCTCTCTTTTGCAATACCTGTAGCTATATTACGTTTCAGGACTGGACAATCGTGTACATAATGGCCTAGTTGTTTACAGTAATTGCAGGTTCCTTTTACAGGAACTGCAGAATCACCAGAATGTGTCACACCCTTTTTGTGACCATCTGCTGGTACTGTCTGAGAAACTAGCATTTTCATTTTTGTATCCTTCATGCGTCTATGCTCGTGTTCTTGTTCATCCCTAATTCCACTGTGATGATACTGTAACATCTGTAGCATTTGCGACGGAGTGTTACCTTGCCAGGTACTCTCGAATTTCAATATTCTATTCTTCACTGGAGGCAATGCATTTTCCACTAATTTTGTCACAAACAAATGTGGATATGAGTCACTACTTGCTTTTATACCACTATTTATACCAAAACACCTTTCAAATCGAGCATAATAATCGCTTGTGTCTTCATCTTGCTTTTGTTTACAGGCTGTGATTGCACCCCAATCTTCCTTCTTTGTAGTTAACAAACGTGGCAGTACCTGTACTAGTAAACCTGGTAATAGTTTAACTTTATCCCCGAGCCCTGAACCTGCAGCTCGGCCCCCCTCTTCCTCTGCTAATGCTGTCCAGTCTATCTTCTGGTCTCCCACTTCCCACTCTTTTTCCTTCAGTTTTTCATATATGCCAGCAGGCAAAAGCACCTTTAATATCGTCATAATATCAGGAAAGGTGTACTCTCCCATCAGTAACATGTCTCCAATTTCTCGGTGGAAACCCGCTGGGTCTTTGTCATGACTAGGCACCACTTTTTTCATTTCCAACAATTCCATTTTCGATATGGGCGTGTAAACAAATACACGGTGAAACTCATTGTCTTCGCCTTTTATTGGGTGCACTTCTCGTAGGGGATTTTGTCTATCCATATAGTACGGCACTCTTTCTCTGTGGGGCAGCGAGAGAGAATCCGGACTTACAAAAAGGACATACTGCTTACGTGACACTAATATCTCTTTAATTAGCTTGTTACTAGAACCTCTCCATCTGTTCGTGAGTAGTTCCGTTAATATATCAGGTAAAGGACCAGGGTCAGCATGTTGGCTCTTATATAATATGAGGAGTTGCTGAATCATATATATTCCAGCTAAACGTTGTTCATCTGTACTGAGGTTGAGAAACGTGTGTGCTACGGTCTCATCACCGTATTTTTCTGGACTAACAATCCAGTGAACGGCTGATCTGGCCAATTCTTGCTCGTCCACGGAATCGAGGAGGTGGTAACCTCTTCGTTCTCGTAGTATTTTATCTGCGGCTTGAAACGAATGCTCAGGAGATTTCAGATTTATTACAGGCGTCGGATACGTTCTGCTATTATTTGGACATACAGAGTGTATGGGATCAGAAAAACATCTAGTATTTTCACAGTATCTTCCTTTGCCTACATAGGCTATGGTCTCTGACTGTCTTGCGGAATTCCCTGATTCGGACACTTCATCTTGCTCAAACTCGTCTGTTCCCGATCTCTCTTCATGAATACGCTCCATTTCTTTACGTATTTTTCGGCACATGGCTACTATACAACTCCGCCTATCGTGTCTCCCTTCTGATACATTCCGACTCCATTTTGCAAGAATAAGCATTGCATTCGGGTCTACCCCCGGACGATCTTGATTTCTGATCACACAGTTTATGAGGAAACGCAACAGTTCCCCCTGTATTTCCACCCTCTGGAATTCCATAGCTCTGTTAATACATCCCGGATCTCGTCCTGTTTGAACAAAATGATATATGTTATCTAGATGCGTAGTCATCCCTGGTAACCTTGCTAAATACTCTGCGGCTCGCCCGATACGCAATGATGCCAGGACCACCTCGTCCTCTTTACCGACCACGGGGTCATATCTACAATCTACAAGGAGTTCCCCAAGCGTACGTTCATTTACGAATTTTGGTGTACGTGAATGTGTTGACTCTTGAAAGACAAGTCTACCCATTCTAGGTGGTGTAAAAGTACTGCTAGCACCTCCCGTGGCCCCATCTGGGGCGTCGGGTGTGAATGGATTCGTTGAACGTGACACAGCAACTATGGGTGTCGATACCCCTATAGGATCGACTGCGGAGACAGATGCGGAAACAGATGTGCTTGCCGAAGCTTGTATCGGGACTTGCTGTTGCACGGGGACAGATACCTGATCCTGACGTTGAACCCCTCCGCCAGACGGTCTATGTGGTGTGGCGTTAGCATACTCGGGAGCTGCATCGTCCAGACATGAGGAAAGAAAAACATCCTCTGCGGCTCCGGGATGCCCCCTTGGATGCACCCTAACTGGAAACAATGGGGGTGGCAAGTCCCTTGGCATCTCTGTAACAGCCCTAGGCAGTCCTTCGGCCAGAAGGGGACACATACCATTCACAAGAGCACCTCTTTGTCTATTCACCTGTTCCGATTTCACTCGGATACCCTCCTCAACCAATACATTTTCTTGAACTTTATCTGAACTTTCTTTACTCCTCTCTTCCTGTCTACGTGCCTTTTCTGTTCGTCTATGAGATTCTTCACGCCATAACTCAACAGCGTCTTTCTGTGACTGTCTGACCTTTCTTTTCCATAACTCTTCCTCCACTTTCACGATGCACTCTGCATCCCAGGTTCCCGCTATGGGCCACCTTTGACTTTCCGGCAATCCCCTGGTATAATCTACCCATAGATCAAGAAACAATATGGCATCTAAGCCATGCTTATGGTACATGAAATGTCCTGGAGTGTCTCTAGGAGGAACAGGAACTGCTTCTTCAAGCACCCCTTTTCTGGTAGTAATCTGTCTTAACTTCGAGAAGAGCGGCATATTGACAACTGATCTGATACTTACTCTTGAATTTTCTTAATACGAAAAACACAATAATGAACAGTGAACAATGAACAGTCATTCATACCACAATATGCAAGACATTTCTGAATACTTTAAACATTAAACATTAAACATTATAACAATGATCGACAATGATGACAGTCTGCCTAACTAATCACCACGCTGAATTCTTGACAATAACTGAATACTTCGGAATACTTGATATACTGCTAAACAGTACATACACACTGCCAAACAGTGCAGACCGGATTTGTGCACCCAAATCCGTCTCGACCGGCACAACCTATGTGCGCGTCAACACGCCTCCCCGGCGATGGTACTCACCGAGTAGCTCCTTGAAACGGAAGGCCTCAGAGAATGGACAGGACTCGATAACTGCGGACATCGGACCCTCTGGACGTCGGGATTTCGGAAAACCTGGTGGGCCTCTGTATACCTCGGATCTTGCTCTCTCAGCTAGGCTCTGGTCGGGATACTTCGCACTTCTCACCGCCTCGTCTGGGTTGATCGCAGCCTCAGTCGCCCCCGCTTGACCGGAGGGAGCTTACAGGAAATCCTGCTGGTACGCGTTTATGGTCCGTCCAGCTGTGGCAGGAGACCGGGCCTGCAACGCACCGCCGGCGCGTGAGATGAGAAAGTGTCCCTGTTCGGGCGCCATTATGTGGTAAATAAAAATACCGGACTGAATTTCATACGGAATCTTAAAATAAAGTAAAAAGCTCAAAATAACAAGAGGCAGAATCCGTGGTATAAGAGGTTTTCTAATGGGCTTTATTCCATTCAAAATGGCCGACTCGAGTCGCGGCCTTCAGGTTCCGTCACCACGAGGGTTCAGGAAGTGAAGTACAATAATTTATTAACAGACATGTATTTTTATAATAAGTACATTACAATGAAACGAATGTAGAAGGCGTAACATTTGATAAGAAAAGTGACAAAACAGTGACATAATCGAAACTAGGCGTAATAAGGAATAAAAGAAACATGATTGGTTAGAATTATCAGACATAGGTGGATCTATAAGATAATACTTGGCATAGATGCGCGCGCGGCAGCATGACGTGTAATTGACGTGCAACTAGGGGGTGAAGGGGACTTGACATTTAGCTCTACATGTGGAGACGAGAAGTCTGGGGGTCAAGTCAACCTAATCCCAAATCATATCTAACATCCTATGTTTAAAGAACTATGTTATCCACAAGGAAGAGACTCTCGGACAGAATCTATTCTATACTGACTGTGTACGTGTACAAGCGTCTAAGTGTCTATATGAGATGCGAGGGATAGAAAACTTTCCATGGCAACAGGGCTATGAATCACTTGCAGGAGGACGGAAAGGCTGAGTCCCTTGCTTGTGAGCTAAAGGAAATGTTTACCTAAATCACTGGACAGGAATGCATCGGCTGGAGAGCAAAATAGATAATTCGAAGGTGAAATACAGCTTCTTGGCAGACAGGCGAAAACTGGCCGAGGCAGGCACCGTTAGCTGCACAGGGAGTAGGACAAAGTTCATGGATACAGATGCGAGCTCAAGCTGAAGCTGTCAGAGACAGAGAGCAGGGAAAGGCTTGAGGACAGAATCGGGCCTACTTGCCTGAACTGTAACTTAGCCATATAAAGTCGGTGGCCTTTCATACTTAGGAACCGAATATCCAGCCCTGTGATGGCGGATCTGACAGAGAACATGTTGACGGTAGACACACATATGTTTGCGTCTTAGAAACTGGAACTGGAGGGAACATACATGTACTTGTAACATGCATATAGAACCGTTGGGGTCCAAGATAGGGGACATAACTGATCAGGAAAATCCACATTTCCACAGAGGGACCCATCCCAGTGAGCTAGCGAATTAGTTTGTGTAGCTGTCACAGGAGCCTTTGAACACTGCAATTTACAAGACACGTGTTAAATTCAAATGGAGATACCTCTGTGGGTCAATGCACCTAATGGCGGGGTCTATTTAGATTTTGAAGCTCACAGGCTCAAACCCCTGCACTCAGACCTGAATCTTTTTGTTATTGCTTAATTAATACCGTGTACATGTGCTGATGAAAAATATCGTATTGACTGCATTCCAGAGCAAAAGCTGATGCATTTGTGACCCGCTGAATAATAACACGGCGCTTGTGTAGTGCTTACTGTCGTAGCGTGTGGTTGCAAGGGCGAGCGTTTGCTCAACCCCTCCGTGACCAAACCTGCAGACCACTGAATGTTACACAAATCTCAGCACCCAGCAAGCGCTTTATCCTGCGGAACTATATCACCAGCATCTGGGGGGTACAGCACTAGCAGGAAGACCCGGCGGACTCAGGGAGAGTTGGGCTGTGAAGGCCTCGGTGCCTGCCTTGAGTCCTTCCCGCGTATCCCAGAGGGCAGTGCCCAGCTCAGCCCTGCGGTGCCCGGGTGAGCGCTGAGGGGAAGAGAAAAACCACTGCTTCTCCTGGCCTCGGCCGGAGGAAAGGCCTGCTGGGATTGGAACCTGTGACTCACGAGTCACGCAAACACTCTCCTCAGTAGGCGCTAAGCACAGTTTTCAACCTAACCGTGATTCAAACCTGCAGTTTTACGGACATCTCTGCAACAGCCGCATTACCCACTGAGGTATCTTCCTGGTACGTTTCACACTCCTACGTGGTAGTGTGTGTGTTAGCATCCAAGCGAACGAGGGGTTGTTTACTTCGCCGAGCAGAGAAAACAGAGAGGAGGGGCAGGTTGGGTGGCAGAACAGTCTGATAAACACACAGGCTGTGACCGAGCTCTCCGAGTGCAGGGATTAGGGTCGACCTCCTGTGGGGCCTGCATTTCTAAGAACTCGGTCTGTTGTTTGAATTAGGCCGTCCAGAATCCACAAAGGCCTCGGTGTGCGACCCGCCCACCCCACACCCTGATGTCCAGCCACACAGGGCTGCCTGTCCGCCCCCTGCCAGCTACCCAAAACAGCTGAGTAACCTTCCCTCTCAGAGCCCTTTGGCACACAAACACGCGCAGGGCAGCGGGTGCCATATGGTGACAAAGCTCCCCCGGACAAAGTCCCGCTACCTCTCCTGCCCGCAGAGCACATTCCAATGAAAGGTGCAGAGCTCCGTGAAGGCTGCAGAACCAGCAGCTGAGCGCCAGAACCGGCGCATAAAGCAGATCTCGGTGAAAGGTGCTGAAACCGACCAGCAGAGCTACGTGAAGGCTGCAGAACCAGCATTTGTGTTTAACAGGGGAAGAGGACAAGCACACCACCGCCTTTCTCCGAGGTCAAGAAGAAATGCCTCGGAGAAAGGCAGTGGCGGATTCGGATTCGGGGGCGTGTTTGTCTTTTCTCTCCTCCAGCCATTGGCTGGAGGAGAGAATGAGACTTTCTTTAAAAAACACGCCCCCCGATCCGAAAAGGACGGGGCATAATCGGAGTGACTGGACCTCTTCTCCAGTGGCTGGCCACCATTTAAGAGGCCAGCCAATGGAGAACAGGAGAGAAGAGGGGCGGGTGCAAGCCCCTCTTCTCAAAGACATTAAATCTCCGGACTTCCGGTCTGCCGACCGGATGGTCCCGAGACCTAAAGAATAAGGTCATGTTTTGCAAAGCCAACCACACCTGCAGTTTGCATTTGCAACATTGTGGGGTGAACTTTAAAATATGGCGAACTTGTGACCTGTCAGGTAATTTGAACGTTCCATGACCTGTTACTATGGAAACTGTCATTAAGCAGAATGGGAGAAGAAGTCTGTTGCTAAGAGTTATTATGTGGAACCAATAGAAATGTGTTTTACAATTTGAAAAACTCCAGGAAGCAATGTTATTTGTTGCTTATGTGTATTTGTATGGAGAAAGAGAGGGAAACCTTGCCATTACTGGTTTTACCTTGCTGAGTCTGGTGCATTATATTGATTGTGTGTAAAAGAAAATCCTGTCAGAGTTTGTGAGATTTTTCATTCAACACATTTATTTGCAAGGTGAGTTATAAATTTGTGAGGTTTATTTAAAAAAAAATCACATTATTCTAAAACTGTGTTGTTTGAAACATATTATTAAATGTACAGATGTATATTGGAGTTTGTTTCATTGTTAAATAAATGTTGTTTAAAAAAGAGTCTGTACAGTAATATGTGTATTTATTAAGATGATTATTGATGTTATTAATTAGGCTTTTTTTTAAAGTCTATACAAAGGTATAGTTGAATGATGCTGCATATTTTTAGATAGTTAGCTGAAGATACAGCACAAATGTGTAGTTTGAAAGATGTTCATTTAAGGTGTAGTTCATTACGCTTCATTTTTTGTTGTCTCTACAAAGGTATAGTTGAATGACACTGCATGACTATAGATAGTTTCGTAAAGATGCAGCACAACTGTGCTGTTTCAAAGATGATCATATAAGGTGTTAATAATTAGGTTTCTTTTATTAGTTTGTACAAAGGTAAAGTTAAATGATGCCACATCTTTTAAGATTGAATGGTGAAATAAGGTGATGTTAATTAGGATTCTTTTTGTAGTCTGAACAAAGGTATAGTTGAATGATGCCATGTCATTTTAGATACGAAGGTGAAGATGTAGAATAAAGGTGTGGATTTAAAAATGCCCATAAAAGGTGTTGTTAATTATCCTTCTTTCTTAAGTCTGTTGAGAGGTATAGTTTAATGTTGTCGCATATTAGTAGATAGAATGGTCAAGTTGTAGCTCAAAAGTAAATCACCACATATTACCCTTGCAGGCATGTTGTAGTTATCTACTTAACTAGATAATATGTAATGACTCATCTATGTGTTCAGATTGTATTTATACAGTTATATGTATGCTTAGTGAACTATTGAGAAGTGCCTGACCGATTAGAGGAGTGCAAAGGTAGTGAGTAGGTGATTTTAAAACTACTTGAGTAATGATTGACTGATTCCATATTGTGTAATCACCCAGTTAGTATCCAAGCACTCATGAAATCACTCTGTCACTACCTAAACAGTTATGAAATCACCCAGGCACTACCCATACATTCTCCCAATCAGCCAAGCACTACCCATGTAGTCATGCAGTAAACCAAGCGCTTATAAATTCACCATGCACTCTCCTTGCAGTAGTCTAATCATCCAGTCAGTACCTATGTACTCATGTAATGACCCAGGCAGTAACATATGCACTGCTGCAATCCCCTCTGTACTACCCATGCAGTCCTCTAACGACCTACACACTACTCATTGGGTCCTTCAATTCCCCAGGTAGTACCCATGCAGTCCAGCAATCACACTGTCACTCCCCATGCACTCCTCCAATCACCCAGCTAGTACCATGTACTTATCCAATCACTCCGACAACTCCCTAGCACTTGCAAATTCGCCACACATTCTCCTTGCACTACTCTAATCATTCAGTCAGTACCCAGGTACTCATGCAATGACCCAGGCACTAACACGCATTGCTACAATCACCTATGCACTACCTATGCAGTCCTCCAACCACCTACACACTACTCATTCACTCCTTCAATTACCCAGGTAGTACTCATGCAGTCCAGCAATCACCCTCTCACTCCCCATGCACTCCTCCAATCACCCAGCCAGTACCATGTACTTATCCAATCACTCCGCCAATACCCAAGCACTTGCAAATTCACCATGCACTTTCCTTGTATTACTCTAATCATTCAGTCAGTAACCATGTACTCATGTAATGACCCAGGCACTAACACATGCACTTCTGCAATCACCTGCGCACTACCCATGCAGTCCTCTAACCACCTACACACTACCCATAACCTCCTTCAATTACCCAGGTAGTACCCATGCAGTCCAGCAATCACCCTCTCACTCCCCATGCACTCCTCCAATCACCCGGCCAGTACCATGTACTTATCTAATCTCTCCGCCAATACCCAAGCACTTGCAAATTCACCATGCACTCTCCTTGCATTACTCTAATCCTTCAGTCAGTACCCGTGTACTCATGTAATGACCCAGGCACTAGCACATGCACTGTTGCAATCACCTGTGCACTACCCATGTACTCATGCAATAACTAAAGCATTACCCATGCACTGATGCAATCACACATGCACTACCCTTGCAATTCTACAATCGCCTAGTTACTATCCAAACACTCATAAAATCACACTGCCACTATTCAAGCACTTATGAAATCACTCAAGCACTACCCATGAACTTTCCCAATCACCCGAGTACTACCCATATACTCATGCAATAACCCAAGCATTACTCATGCATTTATGCAGTACATGCACTTCTCTAATCACTCACACAGTGTCCTTGCTGTCATGCAATCATTCAGGAAAGTTTTATTTATTTAACCAATAGATGTGGTTCCGTAAGAACCGTTTTTGTTGTTTTTTTAACAATTTAAATTTGTTTTGTGTTTTTTAAACCTTTTTCTATTTTTTGTGTGTTTTTGATTTTTTTAAGCAATTAAGAATTGAAAACAGCACACAAGCTGTTTAACAAAAAGTGAAGAAAAGGACATTTTGGAGCACATTACAAAAAAAAAATTAACATTTGTGTGCTTTGATGGCAGTTGTAATAAAATACGTACACTGCTCTGAAATGCACAGTTTTGCATCTCATGTTTTGCACACTATGGCCACTTCAAACAATTCAGGGATAATATGGGGCCTTGGAACAGGTGGAACTTGTTGAGAGGAAGTCGAAGGGGCATTAGGGTCTTGCTGTGCCGCTTCAGTCACTTGTCTTCTTCTCTCTTCTCTGGCCAAGTGTAGAGGATGGAGAGTTTCAAGATGTTTTCTCATGCTTGATGTGCCACATGAATATTTCTTGTCTGAGCCCCTTGACAAAATCCTCTCACAGATGGTGCAAGTCACCTTGCGAGGATTCACCTTCTTCTCGCCCTCGGGTACTGTAAAAAAGGTCCAGACAACACTCTCCTTTCTTTTCTTTACTGGCTCTACAATCTCCTCCTCCTACTGATCCAACAGATCAATGTCTCCATGTGCAGATGCCATGATGGATGTAAAAAAATCAAATAACAGACAAAAAGTTCAAAAAAGTACAGAGCAGGTAACAACAGGTGTTGCCAGCAAGACAGCCAAATAATAAGAGGAATATCACAAGGATAGAGCCTGCCTCGGTCTCACTTGCAGGTTTCACCAAAATTATATTCAAAATTTGATCAACCGGACCCCACCAAATATTTTATGAACTTGGCTCCCGTGTGCACAGTTCAACCCTTAGCCGTAGCACAGAGTGCAGTCTTTCTGTAACCAGGCGGGCGTGCCCAGGGCTGAGTCACTGGCAGCCAGGTGGGTGTTTAAAAACATGGGATCCGAGGATGCCAAAGTCGAATCCAGGAAAGATGATGGAAGTCTCCACAATGTGCAGAGCTGCCGGGGGGGGAGGGGCGAAATGCAGCGCCCGGCTCCACTTCAGGATAACGTTGTCGTCAGTGAGGTTGTCAGAACAACCCAATCTTTTCCCTCAATTATCCATCCCTTGACCCCCTTCTCACGAGAGGAGTCTCTGAAGGATTTGGTTTGTTCTGGTGTTTTTTTTTCATTTTTGTGTCTTTCTGTCCAAGAAATGCGACATGACTTCTTTTTGCGACAACACGGGAGCGAGGAAAGGAGCAGACGACGCTGAAAGGCTCTCGGACCGGCCTCTGTGAGCGCCCTGGTGGGAAGTCGTCGGACTTTTAGCAGAAAGGCCGTATGTGCACACTGCACCCCCTCTCGCCGCCACTCCCCTCCCCTCCCCTCCGCCACTCCCCTCCCCTCCCCCTTTAGGGGCCTGCTGTCTCTGGGGTGCGCGTGCGCCCCCGTACTGTGCTCTTTCATCAAGTCACCCTAGGAACTTTACGTTGCCTTGTACCTTTCGGACAATAATGCACTCTCTCCCTTAACAACCCAGTGTAGTCTGGGAGTTGTGGTTCTGCCTCTCAATTGAATCCATTAGAATTAATTTCTATGTTTTTTGAGGAAATGGAACGTGGTGTCCCAGGTGACAACGGAGTCTTGTTGTAAACTTTCTCTGGCGGAACCTATCCATGGGCCAAGTGTGCTAAATTCATCTTTTAGCCGCTCACAGTTTGTAGTAACTACCGTTCTGCATTCTGGGGCTAGTAGTAGGCTTTCACTAGTAAAGCAAAGTTGAAGCTACAAGCTCCAGAACAGGGCCGGCTTTAGGGCGGTGCGACTGGTGCCACCGTACCGGGTGCTGGCTTTCTGGGGGCGCCGTGTTTGAAAGTTTATTATGCTTTTGAGCACCTGCTGCAGCGTTTCTTTCCCCCGGCAATTACCAGGCCCCACATAAATGTGGTAAACCTGAAGATTGCTGATGTTGATACATTTGAGGGATTCTGCATGTGTTCTTTCTGCGTGCTCGTTGCTGCTCCTGTTGTAAATATTTTGTCTGCAAACTACAACCTGACGCGACGCACAGCGCTCGCAGCTATAAATGTAAAGTCTTGCATTTGGTTGGTTCACAAATTTGCTTCCAGAGCCTACTCTTTTAGAATCGTCAACTCTCACTTATCTGCAGGTACTTTTTTGTTTAAGAAAACCCATTCCAAGACAGCAGACAATGTATCATCATGATTGTGCACACATGGACTGATGTATGTCATTACCATGCATGCCTTTAGTACACATTGCCTCTACAACAAAAATGGTAAGTTTATATCAGGCCACTCAAAAAACCAATATATATATATCAGTTGCTCGCTTTTGCTTCGTTGCTTCTTTTCGCCAACAAACGAGTGGACCCAAATATGTGCAATTTTGACTTATTTACCGCTCAAAACAGCCACGCCATTACGCGTTTCGGCAGCTGCCTGCCTTGATCACATGACATATAGACACACACACACAACAAAACCTTTTCTCTTGCGCAGAAAAAAGCCATTGAGACCTATTCCATGGAGTTCACGTGCTTTATTAAAACAGATACAGTTCATAAGTTGCCTGCAAATATTCTCTGTCCCAACGCGTTTCAACTCGGTTCTTGAGCCTCGTTCACGGGAAAATAATCACTTGCTTTTTTGAAATGACCATGATTTAACAGCAGGAAGCTCTGTGTCTGCTACATTGATGTCGCCTTATTTGAGTATAGGCCCCTTTCACGGAGCAACTTTGGGAGGTGATTTTTTTGTCAAAAGAGGCCCTACTCACTCTTATTATGCTTTGGAAAAAGAGGGGATTTCCCAATAATATTACCAAAGAACACGAGGCAAGGATGTGAGCTGGAATACCCTTCAAACTCACGGATTCCAAATGAAGTAAGATACGATATGGACTATCATGTGGTGCATGCCTGCAAATCTGGTGAATTGTGGTTTTATTCAATGACTTTGCGCACTGAATTGGCTTTTAAAAATGACACTGCAGTGTGTGCAATAAGTCAAAATGCTGCATGAAAACACCAAGTGCCGATTTGTATTCACTGTGCATGCTAAAAGTAAATGACCTGCAGGCTCCGTGAATTGTGTAATCAAGGGGTCTATAAAAAACACATGGTCATTTCAAACAAGCATTTACAATGCAACGGTCTCGGCATTGTTAAAGTTAGAGCTATTGGCATTGCTCATGACAATGCCGTTTCTTTAAATGTTTTGAAAACAAAAACATAAATAAAAATAATGTCATGAGCAATGCCAATAGCTCTAACTTTACCAATGCCGAGACCATTGCATTGTAAATGCTTGTTATATTTAGAGGGAAGGGGCTGTTGGAGGCAAGAGAGCCTCATTGGTTAAGAAGGAATGCGAGGGAAAGATGGGAGGTAATAGCTATGTATGTTTCGTGTGTATAAGCTTCGTCTTTGAGTCAAGAGGAGTGTGTTCTACATACTGACAGTGCTGGTACTATACTCCAACAGGGGAGGCGTAGTTTCACAAGCAGTTCTTAGGGGGCTCTCTCAAGTGTTTGAAATGTCAGTCACAGGCCTTGGGGGGAGGGTTGGCTTTATCTAAATAGTGGCATAAACACTCTAGCTATTCTAATGACTTGTACTTAGTTTTAGTAGAATAAGAAAATATACCAAAGCTGGTTTATAGCGAGGAATGAACATTGTAATTTATAATCAATTTCTTGACAGGTAAGAAAATAGTCATGTAACCCAACTATATCTAGGGACTGGGAAGTGCTTGTGTTAAACAATTTCTATTTTTGGGGAATCATTTTTTTTAGGTGCACGTGTACATGTGCGAGGGCAAAATTCAGTCACTCAAAGTGCAAGCATTCAGTGGCTGGAGTGGGCTGGCCTGTTGCTCTATACTTTGTGCTGGAGTGTGAGGGAGTACAATTTGATTGACATGTCAACAGACCAGTAACAAAACAGTGTTGAGTAGAGTCCATACATATGCATGTATTTTTGGATGCTCTTGTTTGGAAAACATGCAGCTGGCAAGACAGCAAATGTGTCTGTAGGCCAGACCTAAAAATCCATTACATAATGTGTGCATTTAGCATTATGATTCATAGCCTTGTTGAACTAGAATTATGGAGAGCAGATGTATTTATCAAAAGAGTGTACATTCCTCGGTAAAGTATATGAACATATTAGTATTTAATTTATGGTGCAAACATAGAGGCAGTCAACACACTGTGGTTAAGGAAGTGTGCGGCGCAGTGTCTTATGATTCTAGTAGAAGAAAATAATTATTTGTTCATAAAGTGATTTGTGTGATATCACTTTAGAATTAGACATTTTTTGGCAGGTCCGGCAATAAATGGTCGAAGAGAATATCCTGTCGACATGTGTTTTGCTTCAGAACATTCGGCGATGGAGCTTTCTTAAGACTGTTGAGGAAAATGAATAAAAAAGATGTCACTGTTAGTAGACCAAACGTGGAACAAGCACTGGTAAACCCTACAGACCTGGTTTATTGTGCTAATAGATTCAAAGACAGGAATGATCACATTACACAGACATGGAAAGCACAGAAAAGGTAGGTTGCAAATAGTCTGTCCTGAATGTGTTTACATGTGTAAGGACACATTAACGCCAGATACAGACAGCCACAGCATCAGATGGACTTACCAGGGGGCATATCAGCAAGGGCCGGCAATAGTTATCGCTCAGCGCTCTTAGCGTGAGGATAATTATCGCCGGCCAACTCTGAATTTTATCGCGGAGATAGCATGCTATTAGCAACGCTTATCTCCAAGGCGATAAAATTCAGAGCGGAAGCTGCCAAATGTGCGATAATCACACAACTTTTGGCGATAGTTTGCTGATAGAGCCTCACATACTTAGCCATGATATCCACCTTACATAGGATATCATGGCTAAGTCAGTGTCAAAGCAGGCGTAAGGAAAGTAGCGATAACAGTGGTTATCACTACTTTTCTTGTCGCTATGCTGCTTTGCGTGAGGCTTGATAATAGGAGAAATGTCGCTTAGCGACATTTCTCCCGTTATCCTGGGGAGGAGCGCCCACTTTGCATCTCATTAGAGATGCAAAGATAGGCGTTAAGGGAAATGGCGATCAGGCAAGGTTTCACGCGATAGCGTGACCTTGCTGATCAGGCGATAAAATAATCGCCGCTTTTCGTCCGAAAACGGACCCAAAAGCGGCGATTATTTTTTATCGCCTGCTTGCTGATATGCCCCCAGGTGATCAGTGAGAGCAGACCACCCAATCGAAGAAAGTGTTAGGAACAGACTACATTTTTGGAATATTTCTCACTCTTGGTCTTGAGAATGCCACTGTTTTGCTACTCATTATTCAGGTCATGGCAACGTTAAATCTTGTGAAAATCAGCACTCACTCAGCTTCTTTCTAAATCAAGCTTTTCTCATATTTTTAATACATCGGATTTCTAACAGTGACAATGATTTTAAAAGCACTTCTGTCTTGCGAGTGCTGTTTTACTTCAGTGCACATATCCTTTATACAACATAAAATATATGCATCTTCTTAGCTCTACATCAGCACTGATTCAAGGCCCATATTGGAAAAATCGGTTCTAAGATAGACTTTTTACAAGACCCTGGTTGTTGGCCTCACTGAAGCTGAACATGAATCTCCTTTCAATTTCCGAAAGGCCACCTCTTTATCATCAAGGCAAGCAAGTGGTAGGTTACTTCAAATCAACCAATCAAAAGGGAGGGTCAACAACGCTGAGTAATGTGAGATAAGCCTTCACTAGAAACTGGCAACCACTATGAGCTCTAGATGCATCTTAAATTCTTTGGTTGTACCCAACCTTAGATGGTGCGAGGGGGTTGGTACTTTCGAGAAGGGACGTCTGTATAAGTAGGTGAGCACCTACAAACAAGGGTGCGTGTATTGGACGTATTTACAGTCACTCAATCAATCAATCATTGCATTTGTAAAGCGCACTACTCACCCGTAAGGGTCTCAAGGCGCTGGGGGGGAGGGGGTAATGCTGCTACTGCTCGAAAAGCCAGGTCTTCAGGAGTCTTCTGAAGGTCAGCATTTTGGCAGGCAGGACTCTGGATTTGGAAAATGATCCCTGTGAAGCACAGTAGTAAACCCCTGCCCAAGGTGTGAATGAGAAAGGAACAACCCCACATTGCTGTGGTTGAATGAATCCAAGTCCAAAGAGACCAGGGGGCCGATTCACAGAACTAACTTAAGACAAAATCCTAAACTTACTACTTTTGGTATTCACAGAAGTTAGGATTTTGTCTTAAGTTTGTCTTAAAACAAACTTAAGACAGACTTAAGACAGTCTTAAGACAGTCTTAAGACAGACTTAAGACAGACTTAAGACAGTCTTAAGACAGTCTTAAGACAGACTTAAGACAAACTTAAGACAGACTTAAGACAGACTAAAGACAGACTTAAGACAAATTTAAGACAAAATCCTAACTTAAGTCTGTCTTAAGTCTGTCTTAAGTCTGTCTTAAGTTTGTCTTAACGTGTGTCTTATGACTGTCTTAAATCTGTCTTAAGACTGTCTTAAGTCTGTCTTAAGACTGTCTTAAGTCTTTCTTAAGTTTGTCTTAAGACAAACTTAAGACAAAATCCTAACTTCTGTGAATACCAAAAGTAGTAAGTTTAGGATTTTGTCTTAAGTTAGTTCTGTGAATCGGGCCCCAGTTGTCTACCAGTAGGTTCTTTGTAGCGATTACAGGCATCTACTTCCGCTGGTGCATATTGATATAGCTCCTTTCTGAAGCTAGTGAGATCAATAGCACAAGGAGACCACCAGATCATGACTGTCACACCTTTAGTTACAATTAGGGCTATATTAATCTACCTACTGGGTACCCACCTTTGTTCTGAGAAGTAGCTCAAGCAGGCAGACTTTGAGACTATTGCCACATCGCCTGTCTGTCCATATTGTTAATAGCACTGTCACTTCAACCAGCCGTCGGTGGATCTCCCTACAGGACCACATTATGTTTCCAAAGGAGGCCGCCCCTTGTTCAGGATCTAGGACAGCAAGACACAGATTGGGAAACATGGATTGCAAGCATGCTGGGCTTAGGTATGTGCTGTAAATGTAACTAAACTGTAGTAAAGTAAGGTGTGCGATAGTGGGCACTGTGTGGATACTGCTAAGGGATCTTATCCACTCTCTGTCAGTCATTTCTGCATCCAGATGGTCTTCCCATTTGACCCTGAGAGGAGCGCAGTCTCTGGCGCATGTTAGCCTGATGGCTCCGTACCGCGTAGTGATTGCGTGCCGCTGTTGGCCCCAGGTGTGCAGCATTTGTGTTGTTCCATTCACTTCAGGTTCACTATCCCCATGTACATTTCATTACTTTCATAACTGCTGCATGTGTCAAGAATTTGACCAGGGTGACCCCAGACGTCATGTTCATGTCCTCAAATGCAGCAAGCATTCCGGATGGAAACAGCTGGCAACTGTACTGAAGTCAGCTCTCCGCCATGAGGCCATTTCAGTGACGCGGAATACTCATTTAAATCTACTCAGGGGATGCTCAAGAGCATAAGGCTTTTCCATGGATGGCAATTCCAGCTACACTTTGCTGCCAAAAAAAGAGTTGATTAAGGCATCACCTGCAACTCAGTGTTGAGGATGTACTCTGTGATATTGAACTGGGGTTTTTCAATTACTATATATGTCGTCTCCGGGGAGATGTCCAGGCCGAGTCATTGTACTAAACTTTGCAATTGTGCGCGGTGGGGTTCAAAATCGGTAGCTCCCACGCCCCTATTAGTTGCAGGGAACTAAAGTGTTTTCAGTGCTGTTCTGTTCCTCCCTGATCCCCATATCAACTGAACCCACAGGGTGCCTCTTAAGTATCAAAGGAATGTTTGCAAAGAAGTAAAGTAGTTGGGGTAGCAGTATAATTTTCATTCTATCATAGTCATTTTCCCCAGAAGGTCACCGGGGACTGAGCTGCGGTTGCTGCTCTGTCAAGGTTTCCAAGAATAAAATCCTCTTGGTTTCTGTAAATCCTAAACATGCGTCTTTCTAAGGTTAAATCTTGAAAAATGTTTAGGTCAAATTCCCTCGCACTCAGTTCAGAAAGAGGAAAGAGACATGATTTATCTTTGTTTACTACCATGCAGGAGACTCTCCTGAACCTATCTAGTTCATGATATAAGCACAACATTGTCAGCGTATAGCGAGGTAACATGTGTATAGTTATTCACGGTTATGCTGACCTCATCACCTAAACTATGCATGTGATGTGCTAAGGGTTCCATGGCCAGTGCAAACAGCAGCGGCATTAGTGGACCACCCTGCCTGGTGCCACGTTGAACACGCCAGGCTTATCCGATAATTCCAGTCAAGTGTATAAAAAAAAGCTTTTTCCGCATCAGTGGAAGCTACTGTCGCTCCTGACGACTGTGTGGCAGTGGCACTGATAACTTGGAGTAGTCTATGGACAATGGAGGTGGTGTTTCTACTGGGTATAAAGCCACTCTGGTCCAAGTGGATCAGGCTGGGGAGAACCCTCAATAGTTTTAGCTAACAGTTTACCCAAGATCCTACAATCAAGGTTTAACATAGAGAGTGGTCGGGATGACCCTGCATCTAATGGAATATAAATGTGCAAGTTCTAGCTCAGCGTTAATTCTCAACAACACACAACTTGAAGATACGTCTAGGTAATCTAAAATGTTCTCATAACAATCCTGTAGGAAGCAATACGTATTGGCACTTGAAATCTGATGTGCATGTTGTGAGATCCTAGGGCAGCAACATTGTAACATGTTTATCAAGCAAAACACTCTGTGAACCATGTGGAATATTTTACCTGAAGATCCAAGATAACTGCCATCTCTCTACACTCTTAAGAGTTTGTGTCCTGCTGGGAATCATATATCACTGCGCCTGCACTGTCGCATCGAGCATCCTCTGCACATTCTGCCTTAGCGCTCTGTGTTGACTGCTACCCTTTACATCTCTGAAAGGAACTCACTGTGGGTTGCTTCAAAGAACTGAGGAGCATTATCTCAATTTTTCTGGCTTTAAAAGCCAGAAAAGCGGAGATAAAACCAACGCCCTATCAGCAAGAGGGTGCTAACATGCGTATTCGATAAAACATAATTAAATAATTACAATAAAACCTAACGATAAACAAACTATAAATGGTTATTTGATTTATAGACCCCCAGGAACATGTAAAGACTTTAATATGAGCCTTTTGGAAAATGTAATCCAACCAGCATTGTACCATAATAACCTGATTGTTCTGGGAGACTTAAACCTACATTTTGTTGATAAAATGTGTAAAGAAGCACAATCTTTATGCCAGGAGATGGCGGGGCTCCAATTAGAATTGAAATCTACACATGCTACTCATCAATTAGGACACCTACTAGACCCCATTTTCTCTAATTGCAAAGGATTATTGGTAGAACATCCAACGGCTGTGCCATGGTCAGACCACTATCTGGTGACGTTCTCTATCCCAATACTAAGATCACCTACAAAAAAAGGTTTACTGACCTACAACAGGCGAAGGAAATGGGCTAAATTCAATGAGAGTAATTTTACCCAGGCCTTATTAGCAAACCATCCTATCATGGGAAATAACAGTAATGAAGCAAGCCTAGGGGTAAATAAATGGATTATTGACGCATTAGATGTGGCTGCGCCATGGACCAACAGTGCTCCACAGAGGCAGACAAAGAGTGCGCCTTGGTTTAATGAGACTCTACGATTGGCCAGAAAGGCATGCAAAAAGCAAGAATGAAAATGGAGAGAAAGCTTCTCAGACTCAGAGAAAATGATATATAAAATCAAGCTTAGTGTGAGAAGTTGGCCTGGTATATGATGCTCACTAGTTAAAGTGATCACCTTGTACCATGCCAAGCAACCCTTATGGTGTGGTTGTAAGTCAACGTTTTCGGACTAGCTGCCCTAGTGGTAGCGTAGGCTAAGCAGTCTTTGAGGCTAAACTCGTGAAGCGTGTTAAGCCAGCTGTTTTACCAAATGCAACCCCCTTTTATACCAATGAAAGGACACCACACAGATATATATTCAAAATATATATGTATTTATTTCTCAAAGTAACCCCTAGTCTCTTTATGAGCAGAGGAGCACAAATCGTCAAACAAGATTACAGTAGAATACACAGAAGTTGCACTTTATATGGATAGGCCCTGGTGGCCGCTCGAACCATATACTAAAATAGTGGTATAAGTACCACGAACAGAAAAGGGAAAAGGCCTAGGGCCTCTAGAATCGCTGGGCCTACAAGGAGCTAACGTCAGTTAGTGACCAGGAGGTCCACGGGTGGCGTGTGCAGAGCAAATAGTCACACGCGTGCGTAAAAAGTACAAAGTTACTGCAAAGAGGATCTTCCGGATGGACTAGGAACTCAAGATTTGGAACACAGGCACTAGAGATGTAATACTACACTTGGGCACAGGTGTGCCAGCTTTACCTCACCCACAGGAAGCGGGTGCATAGGCCTCGAAGTGCGTCGGGTTTCTTCTATCTGTTCCGTGGAGCTTGAAGGCAAAGATGCTGCAGGCGGTCGGTCCGGGAGAGATGCAGTGGATCCAAGAGTGGATCGGAGATGTTGAAGACCTGTAAGCAGAGGGGACAGTGTTCACAGTCACTAGCCAGTGACCAGCGTGGCACCAGGTGGGTACCAGGCAATGTCGGGTGCAAACAGGAAGAAAGGTGTAGCTTGTCTCTGCAGCCACGTGGTCCCTGGAGGTTGACGGCGTCCAGGAGTTGGTTTCACGAGCTGTCCCACGCAGGCTCTCGCTGTCGGCGGTGTCGGCGACTTGATCAAAGCAAACAAGCCTTGGCAAAAGCAATTGTTGTAGGCGATGAAATAAGCTGATGGTTCTGACCAGCAAGGTCAGAGGGACTGCTCCTTTGGAGGGGAGCAAGGGCCAGTCTGGAGCAACCAGACCAGTGGTGTATTTCTTGAAGTTCGTCGCCAAGATGGCTACTAGCCAGCGGGCCAGCAACCGGTTAGGCGCGTCGAGTGGCAAAATGCAGAAGGGCCCCACGCAGATAGTGGAGATGCTGGAGGGCTCACCTTTGGTGCAGATGCTGCTCGAGGGTTGGGCTTCTCAGATCCCAAAGCACAACTTGGAGGGAGCCTCGGTTGTTGCACTTGTCAGCTTGTCGTGGTCGTTTCAAGATGGCTGGCTCCACGTGTCTCGGTGCCTCCACGGGTCTCCTCTTTTCAGGGACTGTGGATCGGGCGGTGAGAGGTCTGGAGGTCCAGGTCTTGTCAGTCTCTGGGCTCGGGCTCCGGCGGGAGGCGGCAGCAAAGCAGACGTTGATTCGCTGGATGGTGCTTGCGTTAGCAAGGTGGTCACTCCCTGACCACAGGGGAGATTGGCTTCAGTCCTCTGTGCAGCAGAGCGTCGAAGTTCCCGTCTTCTTCTTAGTGTTAAGTTGAATCCAGGATGTCTGAAGTCTTAGGACACAGCTCCTACCTTTAAGCGGATTCTAGGGGCCGGACTACCTGCTAGGTCCCTCCCTATGGGTGGGACCAGGAAGGGGGGTGGTTACACCCCCAATCCTTTGTCCAGCTCGCCCCAGGCCCGGGACTGGTGTGCCCCAGGACCGGTTTGAACTGGCATATGCACCGAGGCTCCTTGTGAGCCACAGGCATGTCTGGTTTCTTTCAAGCCCTACCTGACCAATACACAAAATCCTGTCTGGGGTGGTGCACGCACCTCCCCTGGCAGGAAACCCTTGGTCCACACCTCCCAAGCTGGAAGGACTCCCAGCAGCAGGAGGGCAGACTTGTGTCTGTGGTGGCAGCATCCATTTTGTGGAGCTGAGGCTATGTCTGATTTTACCCGGGTTTCAGGTACTGTACATGTCGTGTCCCTCTAGAAGGGTGGAATGCTAACCCCGTCGCCAGAATTGGCGAGGGGTTAGTATTCCAATTCGTATGACACCTTACTCGACATGTTTTGATAAAGCCAAACCAAAGATAGCATTTAACCGCGAGGTTCATAATGCACTTAAGAGTATATGGTATGACGATATCTGGAAACAGTAGAAGGAAGTTGTTCCGACCACTGCAGACAGGCTCAGCTCATGCCAGAGCACCATCTCACATGGAACCAAGCACTCTGCCTTCAGGATTGTTAAGGCCTGCCATAGGAGTGACTTATAGGTTACCATGTGTCCCATTTAAGGTTAGGTATAGGTATACTACACCTAAGTAAGAGGTGATTACACCAACTTACCCCAGCTGAGTGATCAGCCAGTTGTGTCAAATTGTTAGGCCAAGCCTGGGGTGGCATAATACATGCTTCAGCCCCTGGCAGGCCTTGGGTACACCAATGCCCTGGGTACCTAGTGTACACTGGTACAGGGGCTGACAGGGTGATCCACTTCCAATTGGTTATGCACCTAGGGTGCATAGTTTTAATTTAGTAGAGAGAACAGCAGGCTGGGGGTCTGATTGGCAGGCCCACAGCCTCAATATGTCAAAAACCAGTGAAGCAAAAAGCAAAAATTTGGGGTGACCATAGGATAGCAGACCCTACTCTCCTACACAACCTCCCCCCCCCAAACGCTGGGACATTAAACTAGCCTTGACCAGTCTCGTCTTCATGTCCTAAGTGGAAGTACCTGGAGAGACCATCTGCATTCCCATGGTCAGTACCTGGCCGGTGCTCCACTGTAAAGTCCATCCCCTGTAGGGAAATGGACCACCTAAGCAGTTTGGGGTTTTCACCCTTCATCTGATTTAGCCACAAGAGGGGCTTATGGTCGGTCTGAATCTTGCAGTGAGTGCCAAACAAGTATGGCCTCAGCTTCTTCAGGGCCCACACCACAGCAAAGGCCTCCCTCTCAATAGCTGACCAATTCTTCTCTCTGGGGGTCAACCTTCTGCTAATAAAAGCAATGGGTTGGTCTTGACCATCTACATTAAGTTGTGACAGCACAGCACCCACACCCAACTCAGAAGCATCTGTTTGGACAATAAACTCTTTGGAGTAGTCAGGACCTTTCAGGATAGGTGCAGAGCACATGGCCTCCTTCAGGTCATCAAATGCCTTTTGACAGCTTACTGTCCACTGAACCTTTTTGGGCATCTTCTTGGATGTCAGATCATTAAGAGGAGTCACAATGGACCCATAGTTCTTAACAAACTTCCTGTAGTACCCATTCAAGCCCAAGAAAGCTCGAACTTGAGTCTGGGTGGTTGGAGGGGACCAGTCCTTGATGGATTGTATCTTACTCTCCAGTGGTTGAACTTGGCCTCCACCTACAAGGTGGCCCAAATATACAACCTTACTCTGCCCTATCTGGCACTTAGTAGCCTTGATAGTGAGGCCTGCCCTTTGCAGAGCCTCAAGAGCCTTCTTCAGGTGGATCAGGTGATCCTCCCAGGTGGAGCTAAAGACAGCAATGTCATCAAGATATGCTGCTCAAAAGTCATCCAACCCAGTAAGGACTTGGTTCACCAGCCTTTGGAAGGTGGCAGGTGCATTCTTCAGACCAAAGGGCATCACCACAAACTGGTAGTGCCCACCTGGGGTTGAGAATGCTGTTTTGGCCTTAGACTCCTCAGCTAATCTGATTTGCCAATAGCCAGCTGTTAAGTCAAATGTGCTCAAAAACTTTGCAGAAGCTAGTTTGTCTATGAGCTCATCTGCCCTTGGAATAGGGTGTGCATCTGTCCTGGTGACAGCATTGAGTCCTCTGTAATCCACACAGAACCTCATCTCTCTCTTGCCATCTTTGGTGTGAGGTTTGGGGACCAGAACCACTGGGCTAGCCCAGGGGCTCTCTGAGGGTTCAATGACACCTAATTCCAGCATTTTATGTACCTCAGCCTTTATACAGTCCCTGACGTGGTCAGGTTGTCTGTAAAGCTTGTTCTTTACAGGCAGACTGTCACCAGTGTCCACCACATGGGTACACCAGTCAGTTTGACTAGGTATCAAGGAAAACATATGTGAAAATGATTGTAGAACCTGTCTACATTCAGTCTGCTGATGGGCAGTGAGGTTGCCTCCAAGGGTCACTCCTTCAACTGAGCCATCTTCAGGGTTCTGAGACAACAGGTCTGGGAGAGGGTCACTCTCTTCCTCCTGTCCCTCATCTGTAGCCATGAGCAAGCCCATGTCTGCCCTGTCAACATATGCTTTAAGCCTGTTAACATGGAGTACCCTGTGGGGACTCCTGGGAGTTCCTAGGTCGACCAAGTAGGTGACCTCTCCCTTCTTTTCCAGGATTGTATGGGGTCCAGACCATTTGTCTTGGAGTGCTGCTGGGGCCACTGGCTCCAACACCCATACCTTCTGTCCTGGCTGAAACTCAACCAAGACAGCCTTTTGGTCATGCCAAGCTTTCTGTAAGGCCTGGCTTGCCTCAAGGTTTTTGGATGCCTTCTCCATATACTCAGCCATCCTGGAGCGGAGACCAAGTACATAGTCCACTATGTCTAGCTTAGGCTTTTTGAGAGGTAACTCCCATCCTTCCTTCACCAAACACAGTGGGCCTCTTACAGGGTGCCCAAACAACAACTCAAAGGGGCTGTAGCCAACTCCTTTTTGTGGGACCTCTCTGTAAGCAAACAGAAGGCAGGGTAGAAGGATGTCCCATCTTCGCCTGAGCTTTTCAGGTAATCCTTTGATCATACCCTTTAGGGTCTTGTTGAATCTCTCAACAAGCCCATTGCATTGTGGGTGATAAGGGGTGGTGAACTTGTAGTTGACACCACATTCCTTCCACATGGCTGTCAAGTATCCTGACATAAAGTTGGTACCTCTGTCAGATACTACCTCCTTAGGAAACCCCACTCTGGAGAATACTCCCAGCAGGGCCCTGGCCACAACAGGAGCTGTAGTGGTCCTAAGGGGAATTGCCTCTGGATACCTGGTGGCATGATCCACTACCACCAGTATAAATCTGTGCCCAGATGCAGTGGGAGGATCCATGGGACCCACTATGTCTATTCCCACTCTTTCAAAGGGGACCCCCACCACAGGTAGTGGTATTAGGGGGGCCTTTGTTGTGCCACCTGATTTGCCACTGGCTTGGCAGGTCACACAGGAGCGACAAAACTCCTTTGTATCTTCATTCATATGAGGCCAGTGAAAGTGAGGGGGAAGCCTGTCCCAAGTCTTATTCTGGCCTAAGTGTCCTGCTAAAGGAATGTCATGGGCCAAGGTAAGAAGGAAGCCCCTAAATTGCAGAGGTATAACCAACCTCCTGGTAGCACCAGGCTTGGGGTCTCTAGCCTCTGAATAAAGGAGCCCTTCATCCCAATACACTTTATGGGTACCTTGAGCATTCCCAGCAGCCTCAGCAGCAGCCAGCTGTCTGAGGGGTTCAAGAGAGGGACAGGATAACTGAGCCTGCCTCAAGTCAGCCCTTGAAGGTCCCCCTGTCCCCAGAAACTCAACCTGATCAGGTTCAAGCTCTTCAGGGACAGTTCCTTCAGGGTCCTCTAGATCAGCTTCCTGGGAAGGCTGATCATCACTCTGAGGCAGGGGGGAAGGCACAGCCTTGACCCTCCTGTTCTTCTTCTTGGTAGGTGCTTGGTCCATTGTTCCAGGATCCAAGACCTGAGGTTCAGTGAGGCACTTTTTGGCCTGTGACCTGGTCACAGCAAGGACATGTGATGATATACCTAACATCTCTGCATGAGTCCTGTACTCCACTTCTGACCATAGAGAACTCTCTAGGTCATTGCCCAACAAACATTCTACTGGGAGGTCTGCACTAACCACAACCCTTTTGAGGCCAGTTACCCCTCCCCATGAGAAGTTAACAACTGCCACACTATGTGAAGTAGTGGCATTGCTGGCATTGGTCACCAGGTAGTTCTCACCTGGTATGTACTGTCCAGGGTCCACAAAGCCTGGTGTCACCATAGTGACACTGGCACATGTGTCCCTGTAGGCTTGAGCCACTTTGTCATTAATTAAAGGAGTCTGTCAGTACTTGCCCAGGTTACTGGGGCTCACAGTCAGGGACAAATCAATGTCCCCATCACAGATCAAGACTGCCTGTGTCAGGGTTCTGTCTAAGTCAGAATCTCCTTCAGTTCCCATAGTGATTCCCACTACACCCTTTGTCTGGGGACCAACACTGCTAACAGTAGTACTGGGAGCAGGTGCCTTAGGGGCAACAGTGTTGGGGGCTCCACCCTTTTTGCAATCACTAGTCCAGTGAGTTGTATTTTTGCATTGATTGCACCAGGGTTTCTTTTGACCTTCTTTCTTCTTTTTGGACTGTTGTTGGGACCCACCCTCCTTAGCAGTAGTTTAGGGCCCTGTTGAAGACTTCTGGTCTTTAGATTTCTGATCTCCACCCTTTTGGTCTGTTTTCTTCTGATCACCCCCTTGGCCCTGGTTCTGGTTCTTTTGCTTAACCCTGGTTCTGACCCATTTGTCTGCCTTCTTTCCCAATTCTTGGGGAGAGGTCAGATCAGAGTCAACCAAGTGTTGATGCAGTTGCTGGTTTTGACAGTTATTTAAAATCTGTTCTCTCATCATCAAATTATACAATCCTGTAAAATCAGATACCTTACTTCCCAGCAACCAACCCTCCAAAGCCTTAGTGGCACATTCAACATATTCAGACCAGTCCTGAGTCTGTGTCTTTTGGGTGTCTCTGAACATTAACCTGTACTGTTCAGTGGTTAAGCCTAACCCATCTACCAGAACACTCTTCAGGACTCTGTAATTTCTGACATCCTCTTCTCTAACAGTGAGGAGTCTGTCTCTGCCTCTTCCTTCAAAGGAGAGCCAGAGGATTGCTGCCCACTGGTCTTCAGGAACCTGCTGTACCTTGCAGGCTCTCTCAAGAGCAGTTATCCATTTGTGGATGTCATCCCCACTTTTGTAGGGGGGCACAACCTTAGACAGGTTCCTATTATCAAAGACCCTATCTTTGTCCTTAGGGACAATGCTGCCACCAGTGGGTATAGACCCACTTTCTCTAGGTTGCCTAGCCTTGTTCAGTTTTTCTTCCATCAGGGCTACCTCTAGCTCCTGCTTCCTGATCCTCAGCTGGGCTTCCTGCATTCTGGCCTCATGTTCCCTCCTCTGAGGGGTGGTCATCCTTTTCCTGGAGTGACCTTGAGAGCCTCTAGAGCCATGGGAAGCATTGGAGTCACCTGAGCGATTCCTTTGCCTCCCAAGCCCTGTGTTAAGTCCACTGGGGAGATCCAATGGGGTAAACCCGCTGTCAATCCCCAATAGCCTTAGTTTAGCTGGGCCAAGTATAACACTTGGCACTGGGCTAGTTCTCCCTTCATCATCACTACTTTCTGTATCCTCACCACTTTCCTCCCCTGTAGTATGATTCTCATCTAAGGGATGGCTATTGGAACTGGGTACCTCTGTAGCATCTTCAGAAGGGGGGCCTCCTGTTCCTGACCCTAAGGGGGCTAACTGGGAAGCTTTCCTGAGTTCTCTCTGATTCTCATCATTTTGTAAGAGTTCTCTGAGCTCAGCAGAGGTAGGGTTCTTGGGCTGTTTAAGGCCTCTAAGAGTTGCCAAATGCCTGAGCTCATTCTGGTTAAGGGTAGCAAAGCTGGATGGTGCCCTCTGGGGGTCACTCTCAACAGAGATGGGTACAGTGGACCCCTCTGCCCCGGCCATTGCTCTTAAGTGTGGGTGGATGTGTTGCAATCTACCTACACTTGGGTTTACCTACTAAACCTATCTAGTAGTTGTAGTCAGGGTGTGCTACTCCCTTTGCTCTACAACAACTAAGTTCCGTAGAACTTATGTATATCTAATCTTGTTTTATATGTACCTACAGGTACCTATGTGATCTTTCAATTGGTAACCAAGAGATTACAATGGTAAAACACAGCAAGCTCAAATCCAACCGCTGCTCACCAATGTGAGAAGTTGGCCTGGTATATGATGCTCACTAGTTAAAGTGATCACCTTGTACCATTCCAAGCAACCCTTATGGTGTGGTTGTAAGTCAACCTTTTCGGACTAGCTGCCCTAGTGGTAGCGTAGGCTAAGCAGTCTTTGAGGCTAAACTTGTGAAGCGTGTTAAGCCAGCTGTTTTACCAAATGCAACCCCCTTTTATACCAATGAAAGGACACCACACAGATATATATTCAAAATATATATGTATTTATTTCTCAAAGTAACCCCTAGTCTCTTTATGAGCACAGGAGCACAAATCGTCAAACAAGATTACAGTAGAATACACAGAAGTTGCACTTTATATGGATAGGCCCTGGTGGCCGCTCGAACCATATACTAAAATAGTGGTATAAGTACCACGAACAGAAAAGGGAAAAGGCCTAGGGCCTCTAGAATCGCTGGGCCTACAAGGAGCTAACGTCAGTTAGTGACCAGGAGGTCCACGGGTGGCGTGTGCAGAGCAAATAGTCACACGCGTGCGTAAAAAGTACAAAGTTACTGCAAAGAGGATCTTCCGGATGGACTAGGAACTCAAGATTTGGAACACAGGCACTAGAGATGTAATACTACACTTGGGCACAGGTGTGCCAGCTTTACCTCACCCACAGGAAGCGGGTGCATAGGCCTCGAAGTGCGTCGGGTTTCTTCTATCTGTTCCGTGGAGCTTGAAGGCAAAGATGCTGCAGGCGGTCGGTCCGGGAGAGATGCAGTGGATCCAAGAGTGGATCGGAGATGTTGAAGACCTGTAAGCAGAGGGGACAGTGTTCACAGTCACTAGCCAGTGACCAGCGTGGCACCAGGTGGGTACCAGGCAATGTCGGGTGCAAACAGGAAGAAAGGTGTAGCTTGTCTCTGCAGCCACGTGGTCCCTGGAGGTCGACGACGTCCAGGAGTCGGTTTCACGAGCTGTCCCACGCAGGCTCTCGCTGTCGGCGACTTGATCGAAGCAAACAAGCCTTGGCAAAAGCAATTGTTGTAGGAGATGAAATAAGCTGATGGTTCTGACCAGCAAGGTCAGAGGGACTGCTCCTTTGGAGGGGAGCAAGGGCCAGTCTGGAGCAACCAGACCAGTGGTGTATTTCTTGAAGTTCGTCGCCAAGATGGCTACTAGCCAGCGGGTCAGCAACCGGTTAGGCGCGTCGAGTGGCAAAATGCAGAAGGGCCCCACGCAGATCGTGGAGATGCTGGAGGGCTCACCTTTGGTGCAGATGCTGCTCGAGGGTTGGGCTTCTCAGATCCCAAAGCACAACTTGGAGGGAGCCTCGGTTGTTGCACTTGTCAGCTTGTCGTGGTCGTTTCAAGATGGCTGGCTCCATGTGTCTCGGTGCCTCCACGGGTCTCCTCTTTTCAAGGACTGTGGATCGGGCGGTGAGAGGTCTGGAGGTCCAGGTCTTGTCAGTCTCTGGGCTCAGGCTCCGGCGGGAGGCGGCGGCAAAGCAGACGTTGATTTGCTGGATGGTGCTTGCGTTAGCAAGGTGGTCACTCCCTGACCACAGGGGAGATTGGCTTCAGTTCTCTGTGCAGCAGAGCATCGAAGTTCCCGTCTTCTTCTTAGTGTTAAGTTGATTCCAGGATATCTGAAGTCTTAGGACACAGCTCCTACCTTTAATCGGATTCTAGGGGCCGGACTACCTGCTAGGTCCCTCCCTATGGGTGGGACCAGGAAGGGGGGTGGTTACACCCCCAATCCTTTGTCCAGCTCGCCCCAGGCCCAGGACTGGTGTGCCCCAGGACCGGTTTGAACTGGCATATGCACCGAGGCTCCTTGTGAGCCACAGGCATGTCTGGTTTCTTTCAAGCCCTACCTGACCAATACACAAAATCCTGTCTGGGGTGGTGCACGCACCTCCCCTGGCAGGAAACCCTTTGTCCACACCTCCCAAGCTGGAAGGACTCCCAGCAGCAGGAGGGCAGACTTGTGTCTGTGGTGGCAGCATCCATTTTGTGGAGCTGAGGCTATGTCTGATTTTACCCGGGTTTCAGGTACTGTACATGTCGTGTCCCTCTAGAAGGGTGGAATGCTAACCCCGTCGCCAGAATTGGCGAGGGGTTAGTATTCCAATTCGTATGACACCTTACTCGACATGTTTTGATAAAGCCAAACCAAAGATAGCATTTAACCGCGAGGTTCATAATGCACTTAAGAGTATATGGTATGACGATATCTGGAAACAGTAGAAGGAAGTTGTTCCGACCACTGCAGACAGGCTCAGCTCATGCCAGAGCACCATCTCACATGGAACCAAGCACTCTGCCTTCAGGATTGTTAAGGCCTGCCATAGGAGTGACTTATAGGTTACCATGTGTCCCATTTAAGGTTAGGTATAGGTATACTACACCTAAGTAAGAGGTGATTACACCAACTTACCCCAGCTGAGTGATCAGCCAGTTGTGTCAAATTGTTAGGCCAAGCCTGGGGTGGCATAATACATGCTTCAGCCCCTGGCAGGCCTTGGGTACACCAATGCCCTGGGTACCTAGTGTACACTGGTACAGGGGCTGACAGGGTGATCCACTTCCAATTGGTTATGCACCTAGGGTGCATAGTTTTAATTTAGTAGAGAGAACAGCAGGCTGGGGGTCTGATTGGCAGGCCCACAGCCTCAATATGTCAAAAACCAGTGAAGCAAAAAGCAAAAATTTGGGGTGACCATAGGATAGCAGACCCTACTCTCCTACACTTAGACAATATCATTCACTTATAAAGAAAGCCCGTGCGATCTATTACCCTGAAAGAATTAAGATAGCAGACAATTCATCAAAAGAACTATTTAGAATTTTTAAAGAGATATCCTCATTAGAGGGAATAATAACCCCAATCTTAGGCTCAGTAGAGGCATCCAATGATATTGTAGAGTTTTTTGCTGAAAAAGTATCCAAAATCTATGATTCTTTCACTGATGATGCCCGGAATGGCTGTATACAACATAAAGAGCAAATACAAGACTAGGGCGAAAACAGTATCCAACAATTTCTCTGCCCCCCTCTAGAAGATTTGAAAAAGCTAGCACATAGTATAAGATCAGGCTCCCCTACCGATCCAGCTACTCCCAAGGTGATTGGTATAGGGTTAGAGGTAATACTCCCCTATATTCGACAACTGCTAGACACCTCCTTTCAGGAAGGCCAACTACCTGATAGATGGAAACAAGCAATGGTTCGCCCAATTAAGAAAAAACCCATAGCAGATGGGAACGTACTAACAAACCTATGACCAGTCTCACTACTACCATACTTCTCAAAAATAGCCGAAAAAGTGGTTAATAAACAGCTTGAATGGAGAATAATCTACTACATCCCACACAATCTGGCTTTCGACCAATTTACTCAACTGAGACAGCTTTGCTCTTTGCTACTGAAACAATACGGAAGAGAGTAGACGAAGGGCTGACAACTACGCTGGGCTTATTAGACCTGAGCGCAGCATTCAACACGGTGTCACATAAGCTGCTCATCCATCGTCTAAGGAGAGAGGGTGTGACCGGGACTGCGATGGACTGGATGTTATCCTTTCTGCAGGACCACAGCTTTCAAGTGATACAATCTGCGTACACATCTAAACCCATTAATCTGGCACAGGGGGTGCCACAGGGCTCTATATTGAGCCCAACTCTTTTTAATCTTTATATCGCACCCCTGGCAGACATAGTAGAAAAACATGGAGTTTCAATTGTGTCATATGCAGATGATACTCAGTTAGTGGTAACTCTGGCGCCTGACTCACCCCAGGCAGAAAATAGCTTTGCAGCCTGCCTGAAAGATCTGGCAGGATGGATGTCAGATAACTGTCTGAGCCTGAATGGCAGTAAGACAGAGGTGCTAGTAGTGGGGATCTCCCCATCTACATGGTCACTACTACCGACCCCAAGACGGAGGTGAAAAATCTGGGAGTATGGATGGACTCGAAATTGCCTTTCGAGGCCCAAATTAACAGAACAAGAGGAAAATGCTTCAGGATTATGAAGATTATCAGGAAAACCCTGGACATCCTTCCTATGACTGCCAGAAAAACCCTAATCCATGCACTCGTTACATCGAGAATGGATTATGGGAATGTGCTGCTTCTGGGTGCAACAAAAAAGGGTCTTCAGAAGCTGCAATCCATACAGAATGCATCCGCCCGTTTGGCCCTAAACTTACCGAGAAAGGCACCATCTAAAAATGCACTGAAAAACTGCATTGGTTGCCTGTGCAGAAACGGATTAAATTTAAGGGACTGTGTTTTGGCCATCATATTTTGCCGGGGGAAAGGCCCTGCTTACCTGCACAACCTACTCCTACCATATAAAACGTTACGTCAGCTAAGATCAACAGTGACACAAGTCAAGTCAAGTTAATCTTTATTCGGTTATTAAAACAAAATAACCATAAAAGTACAAAGACAAAATTACACATATTTTAAAATAACAATTATTGGGACCACACATAGGAAAAACCGAGTAAGTTCAGATCTCAATTGTTTTCCGTAATTTAAAAACATTTTTAAGGTATGAGGAAATAAATACGACTGTTAAAATATTATCCAATTTCTGTACAGCTAAAAAAGCAGGGCGACATCGATTAATTTCCATAATTTTTAGCAAAGGAACAACATACATTTGTCTGGGTCTAGTATAAAACTTACAAAAGAAAAGTTTATGCATATCAGATTGCACTGATAGATCACAGGGACATTTACTCAAAATCTTTGACCAATTATTCATAACTGGAAAGCTGAGTGATCTGAATAGTAAATTAAATCTAAAACGTGTTAGTAAAAACCTTTCATAATCACTCATCAGTAGCTTTAAATATGGCTGTAGATGATTGCAGATTACAATTTGCTCATGAGCTACCACCGTAGTTTTCTTAAGCTCTATTCTAGTTCTGGTCTCATGCAAATAGGTCATACATCTATCTTTTAAACATTTCCTAGATATATTACAAAGAGTAGACGGGTCTGTATAATAGTTCCCCAACCCTAGTAGCGTGAGAAAATTATTAATATAATTCAGCCATCTAATTTTTTCACACTTCTCTAGACCCATCGCATTTTCCATAATCATTCGATTTAAACCAGACTCATCTGCAGTCCATATTCTATGCCATAGTAGGACTGGTGCAGTTTTTATTATATCTTCTAAATATGACTCCCCAAGTTCTCCATGGCAAACATATGTCGAAACACTCTGTGGGACCCCTAGGAGATATTTCATAAAATTATTTTCAACCACTTGTAAAGTGCTGACATTTGCATATCCCCATAGGCCTGCCCCATAAGTGACAATGGCTACACAAGTCGCTTTATAAACAGTCAACATTTCCTTGATTGGTTTCCTCCCTATTTTTCGACTAAAATTTTTTAAAGCCATGATAGATTTACAGTACAACAATTTCCTTGTCTTAATTGTATTGTTCCATAGCCCAGAACTATCAATTAAGACCCCTAAATAGGGGAATGTTAAAATATCCTCTACTGGGGTAGTTCTGTGGAAATATGGATTTTTCTGGTCAGTTATGTCCCCTATCTTGGACCCCAACGGTTCTATGTGCATGTTACAAGTACATGTATGTTCCCTCCAGTTCCAGTTATGAAGACGCAAATACATGTGCGTCCACCGTTAACATGTCCTCTTTCAGATCCGCCATGAATGAGCCGGATATTCCATTCCTAAGTACAAAAGGCCACCGCCTTTATATGGTTCACTTATGCCATTTTACAGTTCAGACGAGTAGGCCCTGATTCTGTCATCAAGTTTTTCTTGCTTTCTGCCTCTGAAGCTCCAGTCTGAGCCTGCATCTGTGACCATGAACTTTGTCTCATTCCCTGCGCGGCTCACGAAGCCTGACATCAGCTTGCTGCCTGCCAAGAACTGTATTTCACCTTCGAAATTATCTGCTCCGTTCCCTGCCAAATGCATTCCTGTCTAGTAGTTTCAGTAAACATTCTTCCAGCTACCGAGTAAAGGCCCGGTTTCTCTGTCTTTATGCAAGTAATTCATAGCCCTGTTACTATGGAAGATTCCTGCCCTCGCATCTAGTGTAGACACTTAGACGCTTGTACACGCACTAACAGTCAGTATAGTCAGTATAGAATAAGATTCTACTCTAAGAGACCTCTCTTCTGGATAACATAGTTCTTTAAACATAGGATGTTAGATATGATTTGGGATTAGGTTGACTTGACCCTCCAGACTTCTGTCGCCACATGTAGAGCTAAATGTCAAGTCCCCTTCACCCCCTAGTTGCACGTCAATCACACGTCATACTGCTGCGCACGCATCTCTGCCAAGTATTTCTGCTGACATTGCGAAATTATTTCATAGGTCCACCCATATGTGACATCATAACCAATGACGTTTTCCTTGTTACACCCAATTACGCCTCTTTATGCTACGCATGTGAAATGTTATCTTTGCTATCAATTGTTACGCCTCTTGCATTGGCCTCACTGTAATGCCTATTGTATAAAAGTGAATAATTATCAATAATGTATGTACTTCACTTCCTGAACCTTCGTGGTGATGGAACTTGGAGCAACCGATTATAATCGACCATTGGAATAAAGCCCATTCCGAACCTCTAATACCACGGATTCTGCCTCTTATTTACTGAGCTATTTTATTATGTTTCTGTATCAAATTAAGTCCCGGTAATTAAATTATTTACCACATGAATGGCGCCCGAATAGGGACACTTTCTCATCTCACGCGCCGGTGGTGCGTTGCAGGCCCGGTCTCCTGCCACAGCTGGACGGACAACAACGCGTACCAGCAGGATTTCCTGTATCTCCCTCCGGTCAAGCGGGGGCGACTGAGGCTGCGATCAACACCCAGACGAGGCGGTGAGAAGTGCGAAGTATCCTGACCAGAGTCTAGCTGAGAGAGCAAGATCCGAGGTATACAGAGGCCCACCAGGTTTCCGATGTCCTGACGTGTCCGAAGTTTTCGAGTCGAGTCGAGTCCAGTCCGGTCCAGTTCAGTTCAGTTCCGTTCCGAGGCCTTCCGTTCCGAGCTACCCGGTGAGTACCATTACTGGGGAGGCGTTCTGGCGTGCACATAAGTTGTGCCGGTCCAGACGGGTTTGGGTACACAAATCCGGTCTGCACTGTTTCAGCAGTGTATCTGTACTGTTTAGCAGTATATCTAGTATATCAAGTATATAAAATTCAGAATAATTTCCGTTAAATGTCGAGAATTATGTTTTATGATTAAGTTTCCTTAGATCGTTATCATCATTGTTTGCCCATTTAAATGTTAAGTGTTAAATGTTTTTAATACGTTCTGCATATTGTGGTATGAATGACTGTTCATTATCGTGTTTATTGTATTAAGTTTGTTCAAAATCAAGTATCAGATCAGTTCTCAAAATGCCGCTCTTTTCGAAATTAAGACAGATCACAACTAGAAAAGGGGTACTCGAAGAAGCTGTTCCTATTCCTCCTAGGGACACTCCAGGGTACTTCATGTATCATAAACATGGCCTAGACGCTATATTATTTCTTGATTTATGGGTAGACTACACTAAGGAATTACCAGAAAGTCAGAGGTGGCCCGCAGCTGGGACCTGGGATGCAGAGTGCATCGTGAAAGTAGAGGAAGAATTATGGAAAAAGAAAGCTAGACAATCACAGAAAGACGCCATTGAATTATGGCGTAAAGAATCATACAGACGTACAGAAAAAGCACGTAGACAGGAAGAGAAGAGTAAAGAGAATTCAAATGAAGTCCGAGAAAATCTATTAATTGAAGAAGGTACACGAGTGAAATCAGAACAAGTAGACAGACAAAGACATGCCCTTATGAAAGGTATGTATCCCCTTCTGGCCGAAGGATTACCTAAGGCTACTGCGGGGATACCAAAAGATTTGCCACCCCCATTGTTTCCAATAAAAGTACATCCTAAAGGGCATCCTAGAACCGCAGAAGATGTTTTTCTTTCCTCATATTTAGACGACGCAGCTCCCGAGTATGCTAACCCCGCCCCACACAGACCGTCGGCCGGGGAGGTTCAACACCAAGATCCTGTATCTGTATCTCTACAGCACCGAATCCTGACACAAGTTCCGGCAAGCACATCTGTTTCCACATCTGTTCCTACAGCTACTTCTATAGCTGTGTCCACACCTATAGTTGCTGTATCGCATTCAACGAATCCTTTCACGCCCGATACCCCAGACGGGGCTACGGGAGGTGCTACCAATATTTTTTCTACGCCACCCAGAATAAATAAACTTACCTTTCAAGAGTCAGCACATCCACGCACCCCCAAACTCATAAATGCCCGCACGCTTAAGGAACTCCTTATAGATTGTAGATATGACCCTGTGCCCGGCAAAGAGGACGAAATGATCCTGGCATCACTACGTATCAGACGAGCCGCGGTGTATTTAGGGAAGTTACCAGGAATGACTATGCATCTAGATAATATATATCATTTTGTCCAAACAGGGCGAGATTCTGAATGTATTAACAGAGCTATGGAATACCAGAAAGTGGAGATACAAGGGGAACTGTTACGTTTCCTCATAAATTGTGTGATCAGAAATCAAGACCGACCGGGGGTAGACCCGGAAGCAATGCAAATTCTTACCAGATGGAGCCAGAATATATCAGAAGGGAGACATGATAAGCAAAACTGTATAATAGCCATGTGCCGAAAGATCCGTAAAGAAATAGAACGCCTACACGAAGAGAGATTAGCGGTAGACCAGTTCGAACAAAGCGAGGAGGAAGGATCAGGACTGCCCACGGGACAGTCAGAAACCATAGCCTATGTAGGTAGAGGAAGATCTTGTAATAGTACTAGATGTCTTACTGACCCGATACGCCCGATATGTCTAGAAAATAACAGGAATTTCCAAACACCTATAATAAATATAAGGTCCCCCGAGCATTCGTTCCAAGCCGCTGACAAATTACTGCGAGAACGAAGGGGTTATCATTTTCTCGATTCTATGGATGAACAAGAATTAGCCAGGTCAGCCGTTCATTGGGTTGACAGTCCCGGAAAGTATGATGATGATACAATAGCACACACATTTTTGAATCTCACCCCAGATGAACAGCGTTTAGCTGGGATTTATATGATTCAACAACTTCTTATACTATATAAAAGCCAACATTCAGATCCTGGTCCCTTACCTGATATATTGACTGAATTACTCACGAATAGATGGAGAGGTTCAGGTACTAAGCTAATTAAAGAAATACTAGAATCAAGAAAGCAGTACATTCTTTTTGTATGTCCAGACCATGTCTCACTGCCCATCAAGGAAAGAACCACGTATTACATGGACAGACAGAATCCCTTACGAGAAGTACACCCAATAAAAGGCGAGGACAATGAGTTTAAACGTGTATTTGTATATACGCCCATATCGAAAATAGAATTGTTAGAAATGAAGAAAGTGGTACCCAGTCATGACAAAGACCCAGCGGGTTTCCACCGAGAAATTAAAGACATGTTACTCATGGGAGAGTATACCTATCTCGACATTATGACCATATTAAAGGTATTGATGCCTGCTGGCATTTATGAAAAACTCAAGGAAAAAGAGTGGGAGGTGGGAGACCAAAAGATAGACTGGACAGCATTAGAAAATGAAGAAAAGGCCCGAGGTCCAGGTTCGGGGCTTGGGGACAAAACTAAAGCACTACCAGGTTTACTAGTACAGGTACTGCCACGTTTATTAACCACGAAAAAGGAAGACTGGGGTGCAATTTCAGCCTGTAAACAAAAGCAAGATGAAGACACTAGTGATTTCTATGCACGATTTGAAAAATGTTTTGGTATAAATAGTGGCATAAAAGCAAGTAGCGAATCATACCCACATCTGTTTGTGACAAAATTAGTTGAAAATTCCTTGCCCCAAGTGAAGAATAGAGTATTAAAATTCGAGAGTACCTGGCAAGGTAACACCCCATCACAAATGTTACAAATGTTACAGTATCATCACAATAGAATTAGAGAGGAACAAGATCATGAACAAAGACGCATGAAAGACACAAAAATGAAAATGCTAGTCTCCCAGACAGTTCCAGCTGAAGGACATAAAAAGGGTACGACACATTCCGGTGATTCAGCAGGACCTGTAAAAGGGACATGCAACTATTGTAAACAACCAGGTCATTATGTACACGATTGTCCAGTCCTGAAGCGTAATATCGCCACAGGTATTACAAAAGAAAGACCACGGCCACTTAGACAGGATCAGAATGAACAAGGAGCCTTGCAGCATGCACAGTCCATGCCAGCTCCGCAACAGTCTATACAGTTTGTGCCAGCTGCACCTGCGCTGCCTGTTGCTGCCACACAAACCACGACACGACAGCTGTACCAGACCGCACAGTATGACTATCCTGATTATCAACGATATGCATGAAACAGCCTAGAGAGGGAAGTTGACTTACCCCTTATCGAGATCCCTGTAGACCAAGAAGGACCTTATGTACATAGTGAATTATTAGGTCAAGACAGAAAATTTTTACTCGATACAGGGGCAAGTCGAACAACTATAAAACGTAGTGAAGTTCCAGGGGCACCCCTCTCAGGCTCACAGAATATTTCCCTTGGTTTTTCAGGAAAACCTATTGTTAATGAAGTATCACAGCCTCTTCCACTTACGATAGGACCTTTGACCCGAACTACAGATTTATTGCTCACTAAATCCTGTCCAGAAAACTTGTTAGGTATAAAAACACTGAAAGCTCTAGGAGCTATAATATGTTGTTCTCCGGAAGGAGTAAGATTGTTTTTACGTGATTTTAAAGGTCACTATGTGTCTAGAGACATGGATCCCCGACTACAGACTTTACCTACACATCTATGGGCACAAGGCCCTACTGATGTTGGGTGCATGAATATTACACCATATTGAGTTACACTAAAGGCAGGAGTGGTACTACCACGAATGCGACAATACAAGTTACCACCAGATGCTGTAGTGGCTTTACTACAAATCATTGACGAGCTCATTGCCCAAGGAGTGGTTGTAGAAACAGACTCCAATGTATGTAATTCACCGATAATTCCGATTCTTAAACGAACAGATCCGAAGGCCCCGCCAGTATATCGATTGGTTATTGATTTGCGCGAATTGAACAAATGCATTGTGCCACAATTCCCTGTGGTCCCAGATATCTCGTCATTACTGACAGCTATTGATTCCGAAGCAACATTCTTTACTGTAATTGATCTCAAAAATGCCTTTTTCAGTGTCCCAATAGATCCGGAAAGCCAATATTTGTTCGGATTTAGTTTAAATGGACGTAGCTTCAAATTCTCACGCGCACCTCAAGGATTTACAGAAAGCCCCAGCATCTATAGCCAAGCACTGAAACGAGAACTCAACAGTATCCACATGCCAGTTAGCACTGCCTTGCTTCAATATGTCGATGATCTGCTGATCACCGCTAGAAGCGAACCCGAATGTGAGAAAGCATCACTGACAGTTTTACGATTTCTAGCCGAAAAGGAGCACAAGGTGTCCCCTTCTAAGCTGCAATTCTGTGTCCAGCGAGTTGTTTATCTTGGACACTCGCTGTCCAAGGAGGGAAGGCAGCTTACACCCGACCGCATTCAGTTAATAGCTAACATGCCAATACCCAAGACACAAAAGGAGGTGCGGGCTTTTATAGGCCTCACTTCATATTGTAGGCAGTGGATCCCTCAGTATGCATTTCTAGCAAAACCACTCATTCAGTTGACAACACAGGAGGCAGCCACATCAACTGTTCTCCCTTGGACTCAGGAACATACACAAGCTTTTGAAAGCTTAAAGAAAGCTCTATGCCAAGCACCTGTTTTAGCAACACCATGTTACAGAAAACATTTTACACTCTTTGTTACAGAACGAGAAGGTACTGCTTTGTCAGTACTCACACAGGAACAAGCAGGATCACACAAACCGTGTGCTTATTTTTCTAGTACATTAGATCCCGTAGCTCAGGCTCTGCCTGCGTGCCTGAAATCAGTGGCAGCGACAGCTTTAGCAATCAGACAAAGCGATGCCATAGTGTTAGGACATCCATTGACAGTACAAGTACCACATGCAGTGGAGGTTCTTGTGAATCGAACGCAAACACAACATTTGACTATAGCAAGACTTACAGGGTACGAACTAACACTGTTTCAGCCACATATAGAAATCAGACGTTGTAACACATTGAATCCTGCCACACTTTTACCTGTAAATGGAACAGACCCACTAGCTCATGACTGTATTGATGTTATTACAATCACGACGAAACCCAGACAAGACTTGACAGATGTCCCATTGTCAGACCCAGACCTGACGTTGTATGTAGATGGTTCATGTATGAGAAAAGGTACAGGAGAACTAGTGGCCGCTTACGCAGTCACAACAGACACTGAAATCATTGAAACAAATTGCATAAATACCTTGTCCGCTCAAGCAGCAGAGCTTGTCGCTCTGACACAAGCCTGTATTCAAGCCACAAATAAAAAAGTCAACATATACACTGATTCACGTTATGCATTCGGAGTTGTACATGACTTCGGCGTGAGGTTATTTAACTTCTCACGGTGCCCACATTCAGCACGGACCCCTCATTCATGCTTTATTAGATGCAATACATCTACCCACTGCAATATCAATTATGAAATGTAAAGCTCATACGAAAGTTACTGATATCATTTCTCAAGGCAATGATCTAGCTGACAGAACAGCTAAACAGACTGCTCAAACTCAAACATCCGACATGACAAAGACAATAGTCCCGACGCCAACACATTGTATGACGGTTAAAGATCCTACTCTTGACGTAATTGATATACAGACACATGCTACACCAGACGAAATAAAGAAATGGACTGAATTAGGAGGGATCCAAACGGATCAAGGATGGTTGATGAAGGAAAAGTCTGTGTGGTTCCTTCCTGATTCAATGGTCCAGGTTATAATTAACACTGTACATAGTCCAGCACATCTAGGAGAAAAAGCTATGCTAGACAGCATTCAACACATTTGGTTCAATAAACATTTACGAGCTGCAGCCAAACAAAAAGTTCGTACCTGTATGATCTGTTGTCAGTTCAACCCAGGAAAAAGCGTTCCCGTAGAACAGGGTGGATTTCAGCCTCCTGATCACCCTTTTGAAGTCCTCCAGATGGATTATATCCAGATGGAACGATGTCGAGGATTCAAATATGTTCTCGTAGTTGTCTGTGCTCTTTCCCGTTGGACAGAGGCATACCCGGTTTCAGATTACACGGCCCCGACTACTGCCAAACAGTTAGTTCGAGAATTCTTCCCACGATACGGTTTACCACGTGTTGTTCACTCAGATAACGGCCAGCCGTTCTCATCCGAATTAATGAAACACGTTTCACTTTTGTTAGGCTATCAGTGGAAATTCCACTGTGTCCGACACCCCGAAGCAGCAGGTCTCGTAGAAAGACATAATCAGACCCTGAAAATTAGATTGTCCAAAATATGCAGACAGAAAGGTGTCGACTGGGTAGTAGCGTTACCAGTTGCACTCTTTTACACAAGAATGGTAGCACACTCTCGAACAGGGCTATCCCCGTATGAGGTGATCTTTGGCAGACCACCAAATATGTGGGGGACACCTATACCACGCAAAATAACTGATATTGACTGTAATATGCTGACAGATTATTTGGCTTCCTTGATGTCTGCACTACAATCTTGTCGTTCACAGGTAGCTGCAGCTTTTCCTGACAACACTGAGGTGAAACCCCATGACGTAATTCCGGGGGATTTCGTTTTAGTGAGGAACTTTGATCGAAAGACTCAGCTGGATCCTAGGTGGAAGTCACCGAAATTGGTCTTGCTCACCACAAGGACGGCCGTGAAGATCGAAGGCAGGAAAGGCTGGATTCATTCAAGTCATATCAAGAAATTTCATGGACTACCAGCGGATGTGAATACCACACCTCGTGTGTCTTCACCCATTGACTCAAAACTTCCTTTTGTTGAAAAGAGTAATTCCGAACTTTATAAACTAAAACTCAGATCCAATCAGTCAAGCAATTTGATTGTTTAAGTCCTCTCCGAGGTGAAGCGGTTGAATTGTCTCTGACATGTATCCCTTGGACCTGAATAGAGAATGCACCCGAAAAATGTTGAAACGACAGGCGTACTGTAAATCACTGCGTAGTCATTGTACAGTGACGTTATTAATTTTGTTTTTCCTAAGTTTCTTAATAATTACTGCAAGTATATTGTTGCACATATATTACCCTATTTCTAGACATGTTTATAACGTTACTGCTGAACATTCTTTTAGTGACCTATCCCCGCATGAATTATCGTATAGATTTGCGCTGCGCAATAACACTTTTATTAGTATGTTACATCCTTCCCATCAGGTTAGCAATGCTACAAATTGTTGGATATGTGGCCGACTCCCTCCCTATCAGAATTATAAAGGAATTCTACCTCTTTTTCCATACTCATTCACACACAACGGCTCCTGTGGAGCATGGTTTAGTTTAATTAATTCCATAGATTCAAATTCTGCAGTTTATCAAGACAACTGGGTATGGGGAAATTTGAACTTAGTTTTACTTAAAGTCTGCTACCCTAACAAGGAGGGACTTCCCAAGAGAACAGGAACTGATCTAGAAAATGAAGTATATGGATTAGGTAATTTTACGCATAATCTTATGATCCTAAATGTCGAATCCGAAGCTACTCCAATTTTGCCCACTATGTCAATATTTCCAGTAAAAGGTGAATTATGTGTAAGAAAGAATGGTTCCATACATATGGGCCATAGTAGATGCACCACTGTAGTAGAATTTAGTGATCAAGGCAAGTCTACATTTAGAGCTTTCCGCCATTCCTATTTCATATGTGGTCAGACGGCCTATGTACGTTTGCCTCTAGATTGGGATGGTACCTGCTACATTGGATTCCTTTTGCCACCTGTTTTTCTAGCTCCTCCTGATTATCACAGAAATACTCATTTAGTACACAATAGAGAAAGGAGAGATCTCCCAATTGTCGATTACACTGAAACAGCATGGGAAAAATACACAGATTTCAATAAAGGTCTCTTTCCCTATATAGGTACCGTTACCAATAGTAAGCTGATACGTAGATTAACTAGAACCCTTGAAGCAGTAGTGAACGAAACTATTTCCGCCTTAGGCAATTTAACAGAAGAGCAGTCTGCTATGCGGATTGTTGTGCTTCAAAATCGTCTTGTCCTTGACGTCATCCTGGCCGATAGGGGCGGAGCTTGTAGGGTCATCGGATCAAGCTGTTGCATTTTCATACCAGAAAATTCGCCATCTGTATATAAAGCTATAACCCGCCTTCATAAGATTGTAAGCCAGATACACCAGAATCCAGGCACCTGGACTTGGTCCGGTTGGTTTTGGAGCGTGTTATCAGCCTGGGGATGGAGAGTTCTATCCTTCCTAGGTATTGGCCTTCTCATACTATTCAGTTGCTGTCTATGCCTGCAATGTGGACCAGCGATTTGTGGTCTGTGTGCCACATCGTGTATTCCACATCAGAATTTTCGTTCAAAATCCCGAAAGAAGAAAGAAGAACAAATGATGCTATATTAACAGATCAATGGATTAATGAAGATTGATATCTCTTGACGGGCAAGTAGGGGACAAGGAGAGAATGTGGAAATATGGATTTTTCTGGTCAGTTATGTCCCCTATCTTGGACCCCAACGGTTCTATGTGCATGTTACAAGTACATGTATGTTCCCTCCAGTTCCAGTTATGAAGACGCAAATACATGTGCGTCCACCGTTAACATGTCCTCTTTCAGATCCGCCATGAATGAGCCGGATATTCCATTCCTAAGTACAAAAGGCCACCGCCTTTATATGGTTCACTTATGCCATTTTACAGTTCAGACGAGTAGGCCCTGATTCTGTCATCAAGTTTTTCTTGCTTTCTGCCTCTGAAGCTCCAGTCTGAGCCTGCATCTGTGACCATGAACTTTGTCTCATTCCCTGCGCGGCTCACGAAGCCTGACATCAGCTTGCTGCCTGCCAAGAACTGTATTTCACCTTCGAAATTATCTGCTCCGTTCCCTGCCCAATGCATTCCTGTCTAGTAGTTTCAGTAAACATTCTTCCAGCTACCGAGTAAAGGCCCGGTTTCTCTGTCTTTATGCAAGTAATTCATAGCCCTGTTACTATGGAAGATTCCTGCCCTCGCATCTAGTGTAGACACTTAGACGCTTGTACACGCACTAACAGTCAGTATAGTCAGTATAGAATAAGATTCTACTCTAAGAGACCTCTCTTCTGGATAACATAGTTCTTTAAACATAGGATGTTAGATATGATTTGGGATTAGGTTGACTTGACCCTCCAGACTTCTGTCGCCACATGTAGAGCTAAATGTCAAGTCCCCTTCACCCCCTAGTTGCACGTCAATCACACGTCATACTGCTGCGCACGCATCTCTGCCAAGTATTTCTGCTGACATTGCGAAATTATTTCATAGGTCCACCCATATGTGACATCATAACCAATGACGTTTTCCTTGTTACACCCAATTACGCCTCTTTATGCTACGCATGTGAAATGTTATCTTTGCTATCAATTGTTACGCCTCTTGCATTGGCCTCACTGTAATGCCTATTGTATAAAAGTGAATAATTATCAATAATGTATGTACTTCACTTCCTGAACCTTCGTGGTGATGGAACTTGGAGCAACCGATTATAATCGACCATTGGAATAAAGCCCATTCCGAACCTCTAATACCACGGATTCTGCCTCTTATTTACTGAGCTATTTTATTATGTTTCTGTATCAAATTAAGTCCCGGTAATTAAATTATTTACCACAGTTCCAATATAAATTGCTTTTTTCTTTCTCTGTGCACCCGGCCCACAGTGCATGGTGAATGTCTTAGAACAATTTATACTTAGATCAAGCTGATTCATAAAATCAGAAAAGGATGTAACTACTCTTTGCATGGCCTGCGGTGTTCTAGCCATCAGGACCGCGTCATCTGCATATCGCAAAATAGGAATTGATCTTTTTCCTACCATCGGCACGTCCCTGCACTCAGTTATCAATGTCTTTTCGCAAGTGTCTACTAGCAGTCCCTTGACTGTATCTACAATTTATAGTGATCAGATGTTTGTAAAATTCACACTCTCACGTATATTATGAAAAACAATTGTAATTTATTGTATATAAAGCATATTATACATCACCGTTAAAAACACAATCTATTCTAGTCCCTACTTAACATAAATTTCAATAGAGAATTCGATCAAAATACATATTGACTTTAAAAACATACAAATGCGACAAAGTTCAAATTTCATTTCATAAGACAAAAAGCCAATGATCAAAATACACAGAAAAAATTATTGTTCAAATTGAGACCACCTCGTTGTGAACCCGCATAACTGAGAGAACACACCATGTAAAAGACATTACCCTCTGTCATTTGTTAACACATCCAAAAATACTACTGGAATTCCACCACTTATGGGATGTATTCACTCTTTATCGCTATAAGTGGGTGTCCGTTTCTGTGGATTATGTATCTCCTATGCGTCGACGCGTTTTGATTGGCTTTTTTTTATGCCACTATCTTCCTCAAGACCATTGATAGGGGTTTTCTCTCAATGTTCAATGTTTCCTTGATCCGGCTTTCATAGAGCGCTATTCTTTTTCATAGGACGAAACCAGTCTGAGTTATCTTCTACCTTGATATTAATCTTCTTTCATTGGTAGTGTCGTGGTTATGCCAACACCAGTCTTCTGACTTAAGTTTTTGTCGGTACACGAGGAAAATGCTTGTTTGGAGCCCAGCCTCTTAGAAATCCTTCGTGTTTCGTGCAACCCGTGCCCTTGCTTCTTTGTCACTATAGTTATGCCCGCGTATTCCTTATTATTGCGATATATCGTCCGCCGTTCCAAAAAGAGGTTGTTTTGGGGACCATGTTAAATAAATCGTCCTTCGTTTACTTACACCCCATGCCTCGAACGTGCCGACTGTTTTGTTGACGCGGGTGTACATCTATGTACACCCGCGTCAACAAAACAGTCGGCACGTTCGAGAAGATAACTCAGACTGGTTTCGTCCTATGAAAAAGAAACATTGAACATTGAGAGAAAACCCCTATCAATGGTCTTGAGGAAGATAGTGGCATAAAAGAAAGCCAATCGAAACGCGTCGACGCATAGGAGATACATAATCCACAGAAACGGACACCCACTTATAGCGATAAAGAGTGAATACATCCCATAAGTGGTGGAATTCCAGTAGTATTTTTGGATGTGTTAACAAATGACAGAGGGTAATGTCTTTTACATGGTGTGTTCTCTCAGTTATGCGGGTTCATAACGAGGTGGTCTCAATTTGAACAATAATTTTTTCTGTGTATTTTGATCATTGGCTTTTTGTCTTATGAAATGAAATTTGAACTTTGTCGCATTTGTATGTTTTTAAAGTCAATATGTATTTTGATCGAATTCTCTATTGAAATTTATGTTAAGTAGGGACTAGAATAGATTGTGTTTTTAACGGTGATGTATAATATGCTTTATATACATCTATGTACACCCCCGTCAACAAAACAGTCGGCACGTTCGAGGCATGGGGTGTAAGTAAACGAAGGACGATTTATTTAACACGGTCCCCAAAACAACCTCTTTTTGGAACGGCGGACGATATATCGCAATAATAAGGAATACGCGGGCATAACAATAGTGACAAAGAAGCAAGGGCACGGGTTGCACGAAACACGAAGGATTTCTCAGAGGCTGGGCTCCAAACAAGCATTTTCCTCGTGTACCGACCAAAACATAAGTCAGAAGACTGGTGTTGGCATAACCACGACACTACCAATGAAAGAAGATTAATATCAAGGTAGAAGATAACTCAGACTGGTTTCGTCCTATGAAAAAGAATAGCGCTCTATGAAAGCCGGATCAAGGAAACATTGAACATTGAGAGAAAACCCCTATCAATGGTCTTGAGGAAGATAGTGGCATAAAAGAAAGCCAATCGAAACGCGTCGACGCATAGGAGATACATAATCCACAGAAACGGACACCCACTTATAGCGATAAAGAGTGAATACATCCCATAAGTGGTGGAATTCCAGAAGTATTTTTGGATGTGTTAACAAATGACAGAGGGTAATGTCTTTTACATGGTGTGTTCTCTCAGTTATGCGGGTTCATAACGAGGTGGTCTCAATTTGAACAATAATTTTTTCTGTGTATTTTGATCATTGGCTTTTTGTCTTATGAAATGAAATTTGAACTTTGTCGCATTTGTATGTTTTTAAAGTCAATATGTATTTTGATCGAATTCTCTATTGAAATTTATGTTAAGTAGGGACTAGAATAGATTGTGTTTTTAACGGTGATGTATAATATGCTTTATATACATCTATGTACACCCGCGTCAACAAAACAGTCGGCACGTTCGAGGCATGGGGTGTAAGTAAACGAAGGACGATTTATTTAACACGGTCCCCAAAACAACCTCTTTTTGGAACGGCGGACGATATATCGCAATAATAAGGAATACGCGGGCATAACAATAGTGACAAAGAAGCAAGGGCACGGGTTGCACGAAACACGAAGGATTTCTCAGAGGCTGGGCTCCAAACAAGCATTTTCCTCGTGTACCGACCAAAACTTAAGTCAGAAGACTGGTGTTGGCATAACCACGACACTACCAATGAAAGAAGATTAATATCACGGTAGAAGATAACTCAGACTGGTTTCGTCCTATGAAAAAGAATAGCGCTCTATGAAAGCCGGATCAAGGAAACATTGAACATTGAGAGAAAACCGCTATCAATGGTCTTGAGGAAGATAGTGGCATAAAAGAAAGCCAATCGAAACGCGTTGACGCATAGGAGATACATAATCCACAGAAACGGACACCCACTTATAGCGATAAAGAGTGAATACATCCCATAAGTGGTGGAATTCCAGTAGTATTTTTGGATGTGTTAACAAATGACAGAGGGTAATGTCTTTTACATGGTGTGTTCTCTCAGTTATGCGGGTTCATAACGAGGTGGTCTCAATTTGAACAATAATTTTTTCTGTTTATTTTGATCATTGGCTTTTTGTCTTATGAAATGAAATTTGAACTTTGTCGCATTTGTATGTTTTTAAAGTCAATATGTATTTTGATCGAATTCTCTATTGAAATTTATGTTAAGTAGGGACTAGAATAGATTGTGTTTTTAACGGTGATGTATAATATGCTTTATATACAATAAATTACAATTGTTTTTCATAATATACGTGAGAGTGTGAATTTTACAAACATCTGATCACTATAAATTGTAGATACAGTCAAGGGACTGCTAGTAGACACTTGCACAAAGTATCCTATTCCCTTGATTTACAAGAGGTCTCTCTCTAATTTATTATAAAATCAATGTCTTTTCCACATTATTGATATAGAGTGTGAAAAGGAACGGCGCCAGGACACAGCCCTGTCGTACACCCCTTTTGATTGCAAAGGATCTAGTACATTCACCATTTTTTCCGTATCTTACTCTGGCCGATGCTCCTGCATAGAGATCTCTAAGAAAGTTAATAATCTGTTTATCCACACCCAGTTTATTCATAACTATCCAAAGTTTACAATGTGTTACAGAGTCGAATGCAGAAGTAAGATCCACAAAAGTTAAAAACATTTGTCCCTCTTTAACTTTGGTATATTTTTCAGTTAAAATATGCAAATTCAAACACTGTTCAATTGTTCCGAGACCTTTCCTAAAGCCACTTAAAATATTAGCTTCATCAGCCCATACATGTAATCTATTTAGAATTATCCTTCCTAGAATTTTGATAGTAGAATCCAGGAGTGATATTGGGAGGTAACACTTACAGTTTTCACGGTCACCCTTTTTAAAAATAGGGACTATCAGGGATTCACACCACAATGGGAGGAGGCCTTTTTCCAGAGTGGCGTTAAACAGACGTGTGAGAATTGGAGCCCATAGTTCCCTGTTGTTTTTAAATAAGTCAACAGGAACCCCGTCAGGCCCGGGTGCTTTCCCCACCAGACATGCATCAATACATTTCTGCACCTCTGTTATTGTTATTTCAGGTTCAAGTGGGCTACTACTCTGTGTACAGTCTCTCATTTGGGTGTTATCATTAGTACATTCCATCTTATCCTGTACAATGGAATACAACTTGGCAAAATATTCAGCCCACTCACTCTCAGTAATTGCCACATCTAGTGGGTCTGTATGACTAAAATTTAAAAAAGGGGCATTAACAACTTTCCAGAATAAGGCAGAGTCTTTACTTAGCGAGGCGTCACATAAAGCATCCCATGCTTCCAACTTTAAAGCATTTTTCCTATTTTTAAGGGTCTGCTTATAGACATTCCTACAATTCCTAATTAAATCAGGATCTTTCTCCGTAGCATGTATAACATGCTTTAGACTTCTATATGCCTTAGTACATTCTGAATCAAACCACCTCTTCTGCCTTGTATTCCCACCACTAGTACCAACCCACAATAACTTCCTTATTTGGGCAATAATCAGTAAAAAATTATTAATGAAATCAGAATCATTTGCATTCTCATCTGTACATACATAAAATTGGGGCAACATACTTTTTATTAGTTTCTCCTGGAAATCAACTGGACAAATTTTTGTCCACTTTAAAGCATATCCATTTTTACGGGCCATAGTGATATTATCTATTATCACTTTAGATTTGGCCCTACCACGATGTTTCTTGGGTCTCATAGTCATATTGAAGCTTAAAGGAAAATGATCGCTAAGCGGGCAATCCAGAATTCTATAGTTCCGTATCATATCCCTATGTCTAGAAGTCATTAAGGCATAATCGATAGTTGTATTTGCCCCTCTGCCATTGAACGTTGGTAAAAAGGGGATTTCTGGACTGATCAACCTATTTACAAAGTCCAAATCATTTTCAAATATTAATTCATTTAAATAATCCCCTCATCCAGGATGTTCAAAATGACTAAAGCCAATGTCTCTATCTAATTTTACCCCACATAACCCACTCTCTGCCTCCTGCATATTTGACAGTTAAAATCTCCTACCCAAATAATGCAGGTGTCCTCGGTCCTCCTCCCAATTGCTGAGGTGATATTACTACCCAATAATCTGAAGGCATCCATTGGGTCTTCTCCTTGGATGTTATCATAAAAATTAATCAAAACTAAGGAAAACCCCTTATTAACTGTGATCCTTATAATGTGATAATACACATTATTAAAAACTAACTCAGTTTTAATTCCTACTAACAGATTTGAAACGTAAGTACACAAACCTCCTTTAGCCCTACCATGAGTTGAGCTTACTGCTGGGGAAAAATATGTTTTAAATCCATTAATGTGTATAGGTTCAGTTGTCCATGTTTCCTGGAGGCTAATAACATCAAAATTACCTACCAGTTTTTCCCAGTTTTCATTACCCAATTTAGATCTCAGACCTGCAATGTTCCAACTCAGAAAGGACCAAACCTCCCCACTAAATTGATCAATCTTTGAATCATTGTTACTATTAAGAGATGCTTCCCCACCACAAAGTGCCTCAATTTGTGGACTCTTGCTAATAAGGTCCACCTTAGCTATCTCTAATTCAGTGATGGTATTCCGAGGCCCTTGGTCCTTTAACTCACTACTTTCGCAACAGTGACACACCAAGTAGTCATCCCGAAGATAAGAAGAGCACGCATGGGTGCACGCTCATTCAGATATTTGACAGCAAAGAGCTGGAACGAGATTCCTATATCTCTCCGAGCGGAACAATCACACACAATCTTCCGCAAGAGATTAAAAACATGGTTGTTCACACAGTTGAACTGAAGGCAACATAACTGCATGCAAATGGCCCTTGAAGTTATCAGCTGGAATTGAAAGAGCGCGGGGACACACCAGCTGGTGTAACCAGGCGCTTCATAAACCCAAACTAAACTAAACTAAACTAAAGGTATTATTAATCCTTGTATTGGCTGCACATGGGTTTTAATCCTCCATTTTCTTCTTCAGGAAGAAATGTGGAGCATCAGATGGAGGATGTGAAGGCTGGATGAGACATTCTTTTAATCTCACCTGAATGCACTGCTGCAATATCTCTTGCTTGGTCAGAGGGATAACGGGTCCAGTTGTCTATCTCTCTAGGGCATAAACGTCCGCATATTCCTGTTATTCCTGAGAAGTACGAACTTCTGCTTTTACTTGTGTCACCATTGCGGCTTATTTTCAACTCATTAAGCACTAAACTTGCATTCGGGCTCCAATGGGAGCGATGCACTCTTCCAAGCTTCACCACATCTACCGCTAACCCCACACTGTAAGAATTTGTTTTGTGAAGCTAATAGTGAACAAGCATTGGCATAGCCAATAGGTCTCGCCTTTGGGTTCTTATAAGTGTTTAGCCAGTGATATTTGGAAAGAAAGTGTGTGTGAGTGTGCGTGCGTGCGTGCATGTGTGTGTGTGTGCTTGAGCGAGAGATAGAGGAAGCGAGAGAGAGAAGGAATGAAACAGAGAGGGAAACAGATAGTGTGTGTTACAAAGAGAGTGACCACAGGAGGGATAAAAAGAAATAGAGGCTGAGTGCCTGTGTGATGGCTAGACAGCGAAAGAGAGACCGCAGAGGACTAGATACAAAGATAAAAAAAGAGCGGCAAAGAGACAAAGGGAAATGGTGAGAGGAAGAGTGGAAAGAGATAAACAGAGGAGCAGAGAAAAAAGAAGAGAAAGGGTGACAGAGGAAGTGGGAAAGGGAGATAACTTAATATATACGAAAGGGGAAATGAGTAGAAAATACATGAATACTAGCCCCCTGCTAGTAACAGCACATGTGTCAAAGGACAAGGCCTGCAAAGAAAGCTGGAAAAAAGGCGACTGCCCACTTGAAGAGACAAAACCCATGAGCAATAAAAAAACCCTAGCGTCGCCTTCTTGCGTTCGCCCCTTGACCCCCCTGGTCCCCCCACCATCCCCCATGCCCTGTCGATGCCCCACCACACTTGCATAATTACTACCTGCTTTTATTTGTAGTGCGCCAACAGCTCAGTGCCAGAATGCTTAATAAATATATTGCTAAAGAACAGTTTATAGAGCAGTACGATTCCAGGGAATGGGAAACAGCGTGGGGGGGGGGAGCAAGCAGATGAGGTGAATGGAGGGGTGTCTGGGGGTGCAATGGGGGGATTGAGGAATCCAGAGTGAGGGAAAGAAACACTTGAGGAGAAGAGGTGCGTGGGTACAGGGGTAGGTGTGAGTGAATACAGGATCGTGAGAGCTCTGGGGAGGGCCGTGAAGAAGGGAGAGGGAGAGAACGAAGAGCAGCGGGCTGACCGGACAGTATGGGGTGTGAGGGGGCGAAGGGGAGACGAAAGGCAAATAAGGATTATAGAAATAAAGATGAAGATGGGGAGCCAGGAGTCCGGGGGGGCACGGGGGTGATGTGGAGAAGAGAAAGAAGCAGCAGTGCACTAAGCGAGGTTCAGAGAGTCGCGTGAGGAGTTTCCGTCAGGGATTGAGGGGGGAGACGAAGAAGAGATGCGCCTGGAAAGGAGCAGATGGGCGGGAGAAGCGTTTATAGGAAGGTCTGAGGGGAGAAATCAAAGAAGAGGACGTTAGTGAGGAAGGCTGAAGAGCAGCTTTAAAAACACCTTCCAAAAGAGACATTTAAAAGACGGGGGGGGCAGTTTGTAAACAGCTAGGCAGAGGGGTGATAGTGAGATTGCAACAGAGCATCTCATAAGCAGTGTTTAAAAACTAGACAGCGAGACTGCAGCAGGACACACAGGAGACATTCGTTGTGAGGACAATAATACTGCCAGCATCACCCTGCAATGGAGGGGGTGAGGCTCCAACAGGGCTGCGGTTGCTGGAGAGAGAGAGATAGGGCCAGGGATATCAGCAGCTCATCGCTGTCCGCGCGACAGTGCAGGAGTGACACAGGAAGTTAAGCATGAGACGGGGAGATGTGCAGAGACGCGGAAGGAGGGGTGTGCGCAAGGGGGGAGCGGGGAGAGCGGGGAGAGGGGAGCTAGGAGGATAGGGGTGACAGAACGCAAAGAGCAGGAGCGTGGGGGCAGTGCGCGATGGGTGTGATAGAGGGTGGAACATGAAGATGGGGGACCGCGAGGAGAGGAGATGGAATGATATGTGTGAGAGAATATGAGGAAGAGGGAAGCAAGAGAATAAAAATAGAATGACGAGACAGCGCGTGGAAAAGGGCGAAATACACCAGAGCGAGAAAGAGTAACAAGCAGGAAGTGGGATAAGGGAGGGGGTAGGGCACGTCGCACCCCCTAAGGGGAGAGAGGCACGCAGGCTGGCAAATGGTGTGCACTTTCGCGGCCGCTTTGATGTTCTCAGTGGCCGCGCGGCTCACTGAGAACATCAAAGCGGCCGCGAAATGATCACGCAGGCTGCCAAATGGTGCGCGCGCCCGGCGCACTTGCACTGTATTTGGAGGCCTGAAAGCACTAGTTTGCACTTCCAAATCCCCCCGTTTACTAAAGCTCTCGCGAGAGCAGCGCTAAAGCGCTGGCTCAGACGAGACCTAAAAAGGAAATGAGGTAAGATAAAAAATAACAAGAGACAAAGGATATCACAACTCTCGCTTGTCACTGTGCTAGGGACAGACATCTGCAGGTCAAGGTGGTTATCGAAAGACAAATGAGCTCGTTTTTAGGTTGAGCCTGGGCAGCGCATGCGCTGCTGCGAGGCATGCAGTATTGGAGTATGGCTTTGAAGCCCTGTCCATATATTTTATTGGCTTGTGTCATTGTCCTTCGTAAACGCTAGATTCCGAGTCGTTATTAGGCTTGTTAGTCCCTCCTTGGAACCGCCTTGTCTGCATTTGTTACCTTCCATAACGACTGGACCTTTTACTTGTCTTGTTACACAGTCTTCCTTATCTTGGCTGTGAGTACTATATTGTTTAATGGTTTGCCCCTATTCCATCCACTATGTTGCAGCATGCTGCCCGCTTTTATTTTATTTTCTAATGGCGGTTCGCTGTAACTATAGCGGCCGCATTTCTTTCTTTATTTATTTGTTCGCTTTAAGAATAGTGGCCGCGCTTATTTATTTATTTATTTATTTACTAGCTCCCATGCGGAGCTTTCACATTCATGGAGGCCGCGCTCCTTTCTTTAGACAAGCCGCATCTAAAGAAAGATGCGCAGCCGCTATTAAAGTGAAAGCGCAGCATGGGTGCTTTTACAAAAAAAATCATCAAAGCGCCCCATGCCGTGGTTTCACTTTATTGTTGGCCACGCAGCTTTCTTTAGACGTGGCTTGTCTAAAGAAAGGGGAACGGCCTCCATGAATGTGAAAGCGCCGCATTGGTGCTACTAAATAAACAAAAATTTTCAATGCAATAGGTCTTGCATTTGCGAGAGTTTAAGCGATTGCATTGCCAATAGCTCAAACTCTCAAAAATGCGAGACCTATTGCATTGCAAATGCTTTTTACAGACGGCCATTGAAGCGGAGCATCTAACCCTAAAAGCACACAGAACATACCTAAAGCGCATCTTTTAAGAACCAGCTCTCTGTGTTCTTGAATGAAGCTGATATTTCTGAAACTGAAGTATAACACGATTCAGTACTTCATCACTGTTGAACAACACCCCTTCCCCTACTGATACAGCTATATCACTGTGGGCAATACCTTGCATAATCTTCCCGATGCCCCCGAGTGCCTGGACACCTCTCTGGAGGTAGCTGTACGCTTTACAAATCCTGGTATTTTTGTAATTTAAAACCATAGTGATGACAAATATTAGCACGTATTTTATTTTGCTTCTTTTCTGAACGATTTTTTTTATGTCTTCTATTTAGAATTACGGCAATTAATAGATGTTTTAGTCACGAGAAAGGAAATGACACGGTTTGCCGGGTAACAGTTTTTAATCTCTCCAACGTTATACATATACGTGTGAGGATCAAAATCGAAACCTTTACAGCTTCACATTTTGTAACTTTTCCCAACACGTGCACAAGTTAAACAGTGAAAACGTGAGTATGTGTCAACTGTAAAACATGACACTGTACAGAGTGAATAGTGTTTCTACCCTCCCCTACTTTTTTTCCTGTACTCCTTTGAACTGCGTCACAAAATGGCTGACAACAGTGAACCGTTCTCAGCCAATAAGGAGCAATCTTGTACTCATAACACTTTAGCCAATAAAATGTCCATGGTGTTCCACAGCGGAGGAGGGAATGTCTGCCAACACTTCTACTTTTAATGCTTCACAGCCAATAAACATTAAGCTTGGGAAGGTACTGCTTAGAACAGGTCACTCAATCAGAGGTCCCTGATGCTCCGCGGAGGGGGAGGAAATGGCTGCCAACACTTCTACTTTCAATGGTTCGCAGCCAATGAACATCAAGCTTGGGAAGCTCCTGCTTGGAACACGTCAGCCAATAAGATGTCCCAGCTACTCCGCGGACGGGGAGGAAATGGCTGGTAACACTTCTACTTTAAATGGTTCTCAGCCAATGAACATTAAGCTTGGGAAGGTCCTGCTTGGAACACGTCAGCCAATCAGATGTCCCTCCTACTCCGCGGAAGAGGAGGAAATGGCTGACAACACTTCTGCTTTCAATGGTCCTACATAATATTAAATGTCGTCTAAGAAAGTGACACTGTCCGTGATAAAAATGAACACCGCATTATAAGCAAACATTACTGTGCATTATATTCACAGACTGCTTAAACTAAGACCACACTGTTCCTACTATACCCTGTTATACAACTATTCTCTTTTTTCCGCACCACACATTCACACTACCTGTGTGTGCACCGTTACACAGCCTACTGAACATTGCCACAATACCGCACATTCACACTACCTGTGTGTGCACCCTACACACTGCTGGCCGCAATACGGCACATTGTTTTCCCGACGGGATTTCCAGAGCCTATGCAACCTTGCCGCAATACCGCGCCCCGTTGTTCTGCGGTCTTAATTCCCACGGCCTACGCAACATTCAAACTCCCTGCCTCTGCACTGTACAGACTGCTTGAAATAAGACCACAGTGTTCCTACTATACCCTCTTATACAATTATTCTCTTTGTTTCCGCCCTACGCATTTCAACTCAGTCACAAAATGGCTGCCAACACTTCCCAGTTTCAACAGTTCAATCAGCCGCACACTCGTGCTCGTAACGCCTCAGCCAATCAAATGTCAGAATTCTCAAATATCGATATCTGTAAATTTTGATATTTCTCTAAAACTACTGAACGGATTTACCCCATTTCGACAAAAGCGTGCTTTCTGGACCAAGACCTTTCTCCCTGCCAAATTTGGCGTAATTCCGTTCAGCAGTTTGACCTGTAGACTTGTCTAAAGTTTCCTAGTCTCTGAAATTGCATTGAGAAAACACGTTTTGGGACCCCCCCCTTTTTTCTCAGCCCCCCCTTGATGAATCACCCCCAAACTTTCAAGATAAGAGCTGATCAAAAAAGATAAACGTTTTGGAAAATTTCGTAAAGATTCGTCAAACGACGCCAAAGTTATTAGCAATTCAAAAAATGCTTTTCCTATGGAAACATGGTTCTAACTATAATGTGTGTATATATCTATATATATATTCACTGAAAAAACCATAGGTTTCACACATGTTATAGTTAGCGGAAATTTTACTGATAAAAAACCAGTGAAATTCCCCCGTTATAGTTAGCGCAGGCAACTATAACTCACGCGACCGCAATCCTCTGCTGATGCTAATACTGTATTTAGACACTTATTTGCCCATGTCTTCTTCCATACATTTTTAGCTATACATATATTACAAATATTTTTTTTTCATAAAGACACATATGTCATCAGCAGAAGATTGCAGTCGCGTGAGTTATAGTTGCCTGCGCTAACTATAACGGGGGAATTTCACTGGTTTTTTATCAGTAAAATTTCCGCTAACTATAACATGTGTGAAACCTATGGTTTTTTCAGTGAATTTGCAAGGTTTTTTAAATGCTAATTCCTAACTATAACGTGTGTGAAACCTATGGTTTTTTCAGTGAATTAGTACGGTTTTTTAAATGCTAAGTTTTTTTCCCTTATAATAAGCCCTGTACATTTGGTGGCCTTCGGCCACCAAAAGCACAGGGGGTGGGGTAAGTGTGGATAGTGTTTTTTGCCCTTAACATAAGCCCTGTACATTTGGTGGCCTTCGGCCACCAAAAGCACAGGGGGTGGGGTAAGTGTGGATAGTGTTTTTTTTATTTTTATTTTTTTACCGTACGCTTACGGTAAGCGTACGGTAAGCGTACCCCGCGAAATTGCCGAAAAAAAAATAAAACCGTTTTTGCACTTGGGGGATGTTTGGGGACTCCCTCAACATGACTATGTGGGAGGGAGTTGTCAAAACAGCCCCTTTACATGTTTTTGGGCTTGATATTTTAAAAATCACTCTCAGTGCGAGAGACAAAATGGCGGCCGCCGCTTCCTGGTTTCGGCCGATTCGAATGTTTACTAAGATCTAAGAGCCAATCAGAATCGCGCTCGCGCACGCCACCGTACGCTTACCGTAAGCGTACGGTAAGCGTACCGTAAGCTGGCTCAGATATATATATTGATTTAAAGGCTATTTTCTCAGAATCTACTGAACAGAGTTACACCAAACCTACAAAAGGCACTTCCTTGACCTAGGGACTACCTCTCTGCCAAATTTTGAGTAATTCTGTTCAGCCGTTCGGGCTGTAGCTCGTTCTAAAGGTCCTATGGAAAAATGCATGGGAAAAACGCGTTTTGGGACCCCCTTTTATCTCAGCCCCCGCTTGACGGATCCCCCCGAGACTTTCAGGGTAGGAGCGGAGCGTAGCGCCCCACCTATTTTGAAAAATTTGCGAGGATTCGTCGACCGGCGCCAAAGTTATTCAAAATAGAATGTTGAGGTTTTCCTATGGAAACGTGGTCCTAACTATAACTACCTACTGGCTATCGCCAGTAGGTAATCTATATATATATATATATATATATATATATATATATATATATATATATATATATATATATATATGTTTATATAAATATATATATATATATATTCACTGAAAAAAACATAGGTTTTGGGTACGTTATAGTTAGGAATTAGCATTTAAAAAACCTTAGAAATTCACTGAAAAAACCATAGGTTTCAGGGGCGTTATAGTTGGCTGGACTTTTCACTCGTACAAAACCATTGAAATTCCCCTGTTATAGTTAGTTCAGCTAACTATAACTCGCGGGCCCGCAATGCACTGCTGATGACGTCACATATTACATCACTCATGACATGGTCAGTGACATCACTCATGACATCACTGATGACATCTCAGTTGACATCATTGATGACATCATCCTTGTGATAGCGTGGCAGACCTCCTCTCTCTCTAATATAACCTTTGATACACACATTCAAAAATAGAAACTAAAAGTCAGGCAAAACCTCTCCTTTTAAGTGAAAAAAAAAAAAAATATATATATATATATATATATATATATATATATATATATATATATATATATATATATATATATATATATTCAGCTCCAGGAAACTCCACTCAGTGAATGAAGGGGACCGCACACAGCAAGGTTTCTCGATATATAATTTATTCCATGATTCGAGAAATGCATCAGTAACACCAGGACGCGTTTCGGCGTTCGCGCCTTTTTCGACTGAGTTACGAAGTGCAGTTTGTTCGAGCAATATTATATCCGGTTCATGAATTCTAGTTCCGGTTCACCAAATCATAAACAGAGTAAAAAGACTTCACATTAGTTTTCGATCTATGTTTACATTAACACATTTGTTTTTTACTCGTTTTCATTGAAGTTCATCAGTAAAAATAATTATACGAATGAGAACCTGAAAAGAAATTAATAATAGATGAATTCATCGACAGGCCGGCATAATCGAAATTCTTGCTCTATATGAGCCAAGTCGTTCAACAGTGATTACTATTTGAATTCGAACAGAATTGAGCCCTGTATGGGCAGGCAACATTCAATTGGTTAAAAGTCATTTTAAATAAGTATTAGAAACTACGTTCAATTAAAGCCCTATATGAGCAATTTCAGACATTAACATCATGATAGGAAAAAATAAAATAATATAAAAATAAAGATTCTAGCAGCAATTGAAGTTAGCCTATACATTACATTATAAGGAAAAACATAATTGTTCCTAAGGCCCCGGTTATCTAGAGTATCTCAACGCTGTCCTAGGTGGCAAGACAATTCTTCCTCTGTGTTTAGACCAAAAGGTGTAGTAGTTTGGAGGTCAATGATAAAGCGAGATTCTAATCTTCTCAATTTGAGTTCCCGGTTTCCCATGCGGTCACTGGATGGGACATGGTCCAGACAGAAGAATGACAGTAGATTTCTGTCACTATTATGATATTCGGCGAAATGTCTCGCCACCGGGTATGAGGGATCTCGTTTTTCGATAGCTCTTGCATGCTCTAGGATACGTTTTTTTGTAGGGTGGATCGTGCTACCAATATATTGCTTGGAGCAAGGACATGTCAGGCAATAAACGCAAAATGGCGTATTGCAAGTTAACAGTTTGGTAATCAATCTGGGTTTCTTTATTCCAGGAACATTATACGATGATACCTTTTTGCTATGCCTGCACGCCTTGCATTTCAGACAATATATATATTCACTTAAAAAACCATAGGTTTCACACATGTTATAGTTAGCTAGACATTTCACTCGTGAAAAACCATTGAAATTCCCCCGTTATAGTTAGTGCAGGCAACTATAACTCACGCGACCGCAATCCTCTGCTGATGACGTCAGATATTACATCACTGTATTTAGACACTTATTTACCCATGTCTTCTTCCATTAATTTTTAGCTATACATATATTACAAAAAATTTTTTACAGAAAGACACATATGTCATCAGTGATGTAATATCTGACGTCATCAGCAGAGGATTGCGGTCGCGTGAGTTATAGTTGCCTGCACTAACTATAACGGGGGAATTTCAATGGTTTTTCACGAGTGAAATGTCCAGCTAACTATAACATGTGTGAAACCTATGGTTTTTTAAGTGAATTTGCAAGGTTTTTTAAATGCTAATTCCTAACTATAACGTGTGTGAAACCTATGGTTTTTTCAGTGAATTTGTACGGTTTTTTAAATGCTAAGTTATGTATTTATTTATTTTTATTTTTTTTAAGGTTTTTCACCGTGCGCGCACCGTGCGCGCGCTGTGGGCGTGTGGTGCGCTTCGCGCACCCCGCGCCCACGTTATGCAGTTCACGGAATTTTTCCGTTTCTACCGTGCGCCCACGCTACGCGCACTCCGCGATTTTTTGTAAAAAAATTAAAAGAAATTTTGGCCCTTGGGGGTCCTTCTGGGACCCCCTGACAAAGGCTAGGGGGTCAGGAACTGTCCACCCTGCCCCCTTTTCACGTTCTCCACCTTTGTTTTTCACCCCCTCAGACTGCGAGAGACAAAATGGCGGCCGACACTTTCTGGTTTCGACCGATTCGAATGTTTATTAAGATCTAACAACCAATCAGAATCGCGCTCGCGCACGGCAGCGTACGCGTATGGTAAGTTTTACAGTGCGCGCACGGTGCGCGCCTATAGATATATATATATGCTTTTAAATGCTATTTTCTCAGGAAATACTGAACAGATTTACACCAGACCTGCAAAAGGCACATCCCTGACCTGAGGACTACCTCTCTGCCAAATTTCAAGTAATTCTGTTCAGCCGTTCGGGCTGTAGCTTGGACTAAAGGTCCTATGGAAAAATGCATGGGGAAAACGTTTTTTGGGACCCCCCCTTTTTCTCAGCCCCCGCTTGACGAATCCCCCCGAGACTTTCAGGGAAGGAGCGGAGCGGAGCGCCCCACCTATTTTGAAAATTTCGTGAGGATTCAAATTATTTTTCGGTTCCTTAGACACGCTGATATCATACGAGGAGAATTAAAGATGAAGGAAAAAAGTAGAGTGCCTCCAAATGAATGAGGTGGAAACCGTATCCAGAAACTGCGAAGGCTGGAGTCACGCATGATAATGAGGTTCAAAACCAAGCATCCTCTAGGTCTAAATGGGGATGAGGAACTTCATGTCCACCTATAGACATCTTCGGTATATCTGATGCATGGGAACACAGTATATCCTTGCTGTATAGCAAGCAACTCATAAAAATATGATCCTATCCATCATAATTGGGACTCAAGCATCCATTGAAACTCCATTCAATCATGAAAGAGCCAGCTCAAATCCACACAGATATATATAGGACTACAGTAATCATTGCATGCTAATTGACATGAGTGTAAGGTACTTTATACTCAAAGAGGGGGAGTAGGCACTCAGCCATGATCTGTTGTTGGACACTAAGTCATAACTCACACCCTGTAACATACTAATGTGTAGAACACTCTATATGTTGCTTTCATACAATTGAAATGTATAAGGTGCCTTGCATTCACAAATGAATAATTAGCGCATACTCCAATGTTTTATACAAAATGCTTCTGTGTCATATAATTGATGACGGCACCAGCTGAGGTATATATGACCTCTTTAGATCACCCAAGAAGGGTAGTATGTCTATATGTTTACAACCTAGAACAGGAATGAAGTGAATTCCATATCGTTTATATTGTTTGAACCACAATACCCAGAATGCAATACAATGGCACCTTTATGCATGCGTATAAAAACAAGAAATGAAAGTAGGACTATTGTAACAATCTACCGTGACCAGGAACTACGGTTCGAAACGCGTAGGGAGGATTATGTTTTGAGATTAAAATAACATCTTTATCGTCGAGAGGAGTGCCGCGTCATTATTTTTCACCTTGGGATGAATATTAACTCGAGATCGCTGTCCTGATCTCGACGTGTGCACCAGCTGTCAAGGTGCTCTTTCCGTGCAGGACATTTGCGGTAATATATATATATATATATATATATATATATATATATATATATATATATATATATATTCACTGAAAAAACCATAGGTTTCACACATGTTATAGTTAGTGGAAATTTTACTGATAAAAAACCAATGAAATTGCCCCGTTATAGTTAGCGCAGGCAACTATAACTCACGCGACCACAATCCTCTGCTGATGCTAATACTGTATTTAGACACTTATTTGCCCATGTCTTCTTCCATACATTTTTAGCTATACATATATTACAAATATTTTTTTTTCATAAAGACACATATGTCATCAGCAGAGGATTGCGGTCGCGTGAGTTATAGTTGCCTGCGCTAACTATAACGGGGCAATTTCATTGGTTTTTTATCAGTAAAATTTCCACTAACTATAACATGTGTGAAACCTATGGTTTTTTCAGTGAATTTGCAAGGTTTTTTAAATGCTAATTCCTAACTATAACGTGTGTGAAACCTATGGTTTTTTCAGTGAATTAGTACGGTTTTTTAAATGCTAAGTTTTTTTCCCTTATAATAAGCCCTGTACATTTGGTGGCCTACGGCCACCAAAAGCACAGGGGGTGGGGTAAGTGTGGATAGTGTTTTTTTCCATTGTAATAAGCCCAGCACATTTGGTGGCCTTCGGCCACCAAAAGCACAGGGGGTGGGGTAAGTGTGGATAGTGTTTTTTTTATTTTTATTTTTTTACCGTACGCTTACCGTAAGCGTACGGTAAGCGTACCCCGCGAAATTGCCGAAAAAAAAATAAAACCGTTTTTGCACTTGGGGGATGTTTGGGGACTCCCTCCACATGACTATGTGGGAGGGAGTTGTCAAAACAGCCCCTTTACATGTTTTTGGGCTTCCGATTTTAAAAATCTCTCTCAGTGCGAGAGACAAAATGGCGGCCGCCGCTTCCTGGTTTCGGCCGATTCGAATGTTTACTAAGATCTAAGAGCCAATCAGAATCGCGCTCGCGCACGCCACCGTACGCTTACCGTAAGCGTACGGTAAGCGTACCGTAAGCTGGCTCAGATATATATATTGATTTAAAGGCTATTTTCTCAGAATCTACTGAACAGATTTACACCAAACCTACAAAAGGCACTTCCTTGACCTAGGGACTACCTCTCTGCCAAATTTTGAGTAATTCTGTTCAGCCATTCGGGCTGTAGCTCGTTCTAAAGGTCCTATGGAAAAATGCATGGGAAAAACGCGTTTTGGGACCCCCCTTTTATCTCAGCCCCCGCTTGACGAATCCCCCCGAGACTTTCAGGGTAGGAGCGGAGCGTAGCG